>NC_136968.1:10340088-10537388 GCF_032717465.1 Coenobita brevimanus | reverse complement strand
TTGTTCCCAGATTTCAGTATGATTATTAAGGGGAATTATCAGGTGGTTTTTTTTTATCATTCTTTTGTATTTTATTATCTCATTGTAAATTTTGTCAATATTATTACCTTCTATTATATTAGCTATTTTTCATCGTGTTAATTTTATCCTTGCTAACGTCAGCTAATTTTATTTACTTTCGGACCTATGTTGCGAGATTGGAGTTACCGAAGTATTTTTTATTATTTTTCATTAATTAATTATTTGATCATTTCCCTTTTCACTTTGTTTTCTCTCAGTTTTGGTTATCTGGTGTTGCCTACTCTCATCTCTTAAAATATATATATATATATATATATATATATATATATATATATATATGGAGCCTCTGTGGCACAGTGGTAGAGTGTGCGTTTCGTACACAGGTGAGCCAGGGTTCGCTCCCCGCTAGGGTAAAAATCTTTGGGAGTGTTCACCCGGCCACGTACTGCATTGGAGGACACAAGGGGTGCTGTGGTTGAACCAGTGTCGCTTACTATAAAGTATGCTTGCTCTCAGTCGGCTTGCGCGGGCCAATTACACAAAAACACACACATCCAAAGCCACTCCAACACTACAATTACACTTAAAAGCACTTCTCACCCTACATACAATCTCTACCAGACAGCCTAAGCCACTTGGTAGAGATACACTGGCTGTATCGTCCTGACTTCGGTCGGGATAGGCCGGTCCTGCAGTGGATACTCAAACGGCTGACGATGATGATGATATATATATATATATATATATATATATGTATATATATATATGGTAGGTGGGGGCACCCATCATTCACCCACTTAGTGTAGCGCTACCCTGTTTTTAGCGTAGCTGTACACTGAATGGCAAGTCAAATGATTTACTGTAAACCAGGAAATCATTTACAACGCTGGGTGGTAACCTTATACCAAATGACACGTGTTCCCTACGTGACAGAAAGTGAGTTGGCGAAGGGTTCCATAAAGTTGCAAGGACGTTGTTGGCTTTGAAGAAGACAACCTCATTCCTGGCATGTTTCCGCCCTACCTTGGCCATGTGACGCCAGTTCATCTTCATGGTTCCACAGACTCCCGTTTCATGCATGTGAAGATAACGAGCGAGAAGAGGGCTAGTGTACCAGTTGTCCAGGTAGAGGACGTGACCACGATGAAGGTAGTCTTCTATCATTGTCTTTACCACTGCTCCCGACAGTCCAATACTTCGATCTTCTATTATGTCTGTCTGTGCACCGGTGTACAAGACTATGTCTTGCACGTATCCAGTCCTACAGTCGCACATAACAAAGATCTTGAACCCAAAACGGTGCCTTTTGCTGGGTATATACTGCCTAAATGAAATATTACCTCTCCACAACACGAGACTCTCGTCTATGACGAGGTCTCTATAGGGATAAAATGACGACCGAAAGGTTTGCCTCAGGTGATCAAAGACCAACCTAATCCGCCTCATTTTGTCTGTGTCGTTCGCATTTGCAGGATCATGAGCATCATAGAAATGGAGGCGACTTAGAATTTGTTGAAACCGATTACGGCTCATCGCTTCCCCAAATATTCGGGTAAATATAACAGGGTCCCTTGTCCAGTAAGCAGGAATTCTGTTCATTCGTATAATACCCATCAAAAGGACCAGGGCAAAAAATAGGAACATTTCTGAAAGGGAGACAGGGTAATCATATATGATAGAATGCCTACTCATTGTTCCCAATCTTTCACTCTCAAGGTGCTGGGTGCTTGCAAAAAGGTTGGTTTGGTAAACAGTCTGCTCCACGAATGCCTCACTAAAAAACAGGTGGAAAAAATCCAAACTGGTGGAATTACGGTGAATTCCAGGAGCAGTGCAGCCAGAGTGCCCCTGCTCAGTCAAGGGGTGAATGAGGGGAGAAAAATCACTCCCATCCTCCCAATTCCATCCCACAAATCCCTCGTCCCCATCATCCCCATCACCGCCTTCGTCTGGGTGGGGAGGAGATCCTGGTGGGGGAGGTGGGGGAGAAGGAGTGCGGAGGACTTCCCCACTGTCACTCCTCTTCCCTCTGCCTTTACTCTTTCCCTTTCCCTTACCCTTACGGCCTTGAGGAACATTAGGGGGCTGTGGGGATGAAGTATGGGAATACTGGGGAGCATAAGACGTGCTGGGGAGTGGTTCCTCCCCACCTTCCCCCTCCATGACAACACCACGTGATTTCACACACCCTAGCTCGACCACGTGTTAGGGGATATTGGGGAGCATAACACGTGCTTGGGAGTGATTCCTCCCCACCTTCCCCCTCCATCACAACCCCAGGTGATATTGAATGCACCCGCACTCGCCCATGTGATACACTCTGCCGCCTCACACTACCTAGGGAGAGCAATGACTCACTCACGTCACTCTCATTTTCCATACTCCTCCCTGCACTTTCCTTTTCACTCCTCACTCCCTCCACGGCACTTCCTAACTCCCCAAACAAAATACTAGGCCCATATCTGCTTGTCCAACGTGGTGTGCGCTCTGGGCCATGATGAGTGATGACCTCACGTCCATACCACGTGGCAGCATGTCCCATGGCTCCGTCCTCGTCCTCGTCCACGTCATCGAAATCTGGTTCCACATCACGTTGAGGCTGGGCATAGGATGTTGCATGTGGTTTCTTGGCCGGCTGCCCCTCTCTAGCAGCACGGTAAGTCACGTACTGCCGCTTCCTGGGAGACGGGACTTCTTCATCACTGCTGGTGGTTTCTTCCTCCTCTGGCTGCACATAATCTTTATCCACAACCTCGTTGTCCAGTGGGGAATCACTGTCACCTGTAAAGGCATCCAGGGCGGCTTGAATTTCACCCTCTGAGAGACCTCTCTTAGCCATGTCTGAGCAGGACCGTTGCTACCAGGTGAGTGGACGAGCGGCGGGTTAGCGCGAGTCGCGCGGGGTCGCTGAGTGTCCCTGCCTGGTGGCAGGTAGGGGAAGGTCATGCGAGGATACATACCGCAAATCAAGCGCGAAATTTGAAAATTGTCAAAATTATGCACTTTGCAATTGCACGACGTACCAGTACGTCGCTGGGACTGGCAAATGCAAATCGTTGCAATGTACCCATATGTCGACGGGACGGGGCAGGTTATATGAATTGTAGGACATAGACAATGAAAGTAATGCAAGTATAAGTGGCTGGGGAATGGCTGAGAGAAGTAGGAAGATGAGAAGACAGGAAGAAATTAGTAGGATGGATGTCGTGGAAGCATTGAAGAAGGTCAAAATGGGGAAATCCACAGGAATTGAAGGAGTGTGTGGAGAAATGCTGAAGCATGGGAGAGCGATAGTAGTAGAATGGATGTGGAAGATGTGCAGATTGGCCTGGGAGGAAGGTAAAGTCCCGGATGATTGGAAGTCAGGTATAATTATTCCCTTGAACAAAGGTAAAGGGGAAAAGAAGTGTGTGGTAATCATAGGGTCATTTGTCTTCTTAGTGTAATAGGAAAAATATATGGTAGGATACTAATTGACAAAGGTAGGGAAATAACAGAGGAGTTAGTTGAAGAAGAACGGGGAGGCCTTAGGAAGGGAAGGGGTTGTGTAGATCAGATTTTCATTCTTATATGTTTAGTGCAAAAGCGTCTAGAGAAGAGAAAGATGTTGTATGCGTTCTTCATGGATTTGGAGAAAGCATATGACAGGGTGGATAGACAAGGATTGTGGAAAGTATTAAGAATATATGGAGTAGATGGGAAGTTGTTGAATGCTGTGAACAGTATTTTTGAGGGTGCTAAGGCTGCAGTGCGTGTGGATAGTGAACTGAGTGAATTTTTCTATTTCAAGGTTGGATTGAAATAGGGATGTGTCATGTCTCCATGGTTGTTCAATCTGTATATGGATGGGGTAATAAAAGAGATACAAGATAGGACAGTGGATGTTGGAGTGGCTCTAATGAGAAAGGACAGTGTTTGGAAACTCCCTGTACTGTTGTTTGCAGATGACACTGTGTTGTTAAGTGTAGACGAAGAGGAGCTGCAAGGCTTGGTGGATGAGTTTGGGAGAGTGTGTAAGAAACGGAATTTAAAGGTGAATGTAGGGAAGAGTAAAGTTATGGTCCTGGAGAGAGGTGAAGTCAGTGAATGTACAGTGACGTTGGATGATGAGGAAATGAAAAATATGTGTACATTTAAATACTTGGGTAGTGTGATGAGTAAGGATGGAAGTTTGGAGGGTGAAGTGCTTGAAAGAGTACAAAAAGGAAGAAATGTTGCTGGTTCCTTGATGGCAATGATAAGAAACAGGGAAGTCAGTATGGAAGTGAAAAAGTTATTATATGACAGTATTGTGATACCAACTCCGAAGTATGGAAGCGAAGCTTTGACGTTGATGGAGGGACACAAGTCAAGAGTGAGAGCAGTGGAAATGAGTTATTTGAGAGAAGCCTGTGGAGTCACATGGAGAGACAGACTGACACATAAGGATGTGAAGGAGCGTTGTGGTGTGGATGTGGATGTGATAGGAAGCATTAGGAGAAACACACTGAGGTGGTTTGGCCATATGGAGAGGATGGAGAGTGAGAGACTGACGAGGAGAGTGTATGTGAGTGAGGTGGAGGGGGAGAGAGCGAGGAGAAGGCCAAGGATGAGATGGAGGGATGGAGTGGAGAGGTATATGAGAGAGGGGGATGTGAATTGGGAGCAGGGCAGTGAAATGGCAGGAGACAGGGTGACGTAGAGTCGATTTGTTTGTGGCCATCCAGTATTAGGGATTAAGGCGTCTGGCAATATATATATATATATATATATATATATATATATATATATATATATATATATATATATATATATATATATATATGCAGGGGTTCCTGGGGTGTTCTGGGCCAAAGAAGGTGAACACTCTACTGGTGACCTCAAATGACTCAGATCTGAATACTGATCCCCTTGAAACCATCCTTGTGTCACCCTGATTCAGAATATATATGGGTCTGGCCGTCACTGGCCCTTATTTTGGGAGTGATTGATGGATCTATATATTGATATAAATATTAAATATATATATATATATATATATATATATATATATATATATATATATATATATATATATATATATATATATATATATATATATATATATATATATATATATATATATATATATATATATATATATATATATATATATATATATATATATGAGCCTCAGTGGTAAAGTGTGAGTTTTCGTACATTGAAGAATGGGTGTTCACGCCCCGCCAGGGTAATAAACTTTAGGAGCGTTCTTCTGGCCCTGTACTGTTTGGCGGACGTAAGGGGTGCTGTGGTTGAACCAGTGTCGCATACTATAAAGTATGCTTGCACCAAGTCGGGTTGCGTGGGCTGATTACACTTGGTTCACAGACTACACACACATCCAAAGCCACTCCACCTCTTCAACTACACTTACAAGCACTTCTCACCTTACATACAATTCTCTACCAGACAGCCTAAGCCACTTGGTAGAGATACATTGGCTGTATCGTTCCCACTTCGATCGGGGTAGGCCGGTCCTGCAGTGGACACTCAAACGGCTGATGAGATGAGATGATTTTTTATATATATATATATATATATATATATATATATATATATATATATATATATATATATATATATATAACGGATGATGAGATTAGATGATTTATATATATATATATATATATATATATATATATATATATATATATATATATATATTCATAGATAGATATAACAGTATTATATGTAATTCTTAATCTTTGAATGAACCAGGTAATCAGTATGTAGTGCGTTTGTACTGTGTAGTACGTACAGGGAATTTTTACTGAAGGAGATTCAAATTACAACAAGCTACTAACACAATGCTTCTCACGAGCTTTTTATATCACGCTTATTCACCCTCTGCTTCTAACAGTTACCAGTTGTAAATCTGTTACTTTCCTCACCGATCTTCTCAATGTTCATTCGTCTAGCTCAGTGCAGCACAGTATCCCTTACACACCTCCCTTATGTCATTTTTTCTGTAGTACACATATACTTCACTAATTGATGTCTTTGCAACAAACTGTATCAACCATTGAGTGTAGTTAGGTGTGGTTGATTGATAGTATCCCAGGTTTGTTAAATACTTATTAACTGTCTTATATAATCAGTTATTGTGTAGGAATTTATATAATTATATGCAATACCTGAATTTTCTTTAATGCAGCAACTATTTCATCGCCTTATGAGTTTACTGTTTCATAACCTAATCCATACCGATATTCTCTAATTTTGCAGATCCTTTAAAACCTTCATAGGCTCAGAGCACAGTACTTACTCTGCCCCATCGCTAAAACATCCTTGTTCTATTATACTGTCACGATCTCAAATTTCTTTACCTCTATTGCAAAACAGAAGTGTAGGACAAGATTGAAAAGAGGCCAAGGTATCAAATAATAGTGCCTCATCACACACACACACACACACACACACACACACACACACACACACACCACAGTACTGAACCTCCATTATCCATTAGCCTGTCCTTTCATCAACCCTTTCTTCCACCTTGCACTGGCCAGGAGGGTAAAGAAACTATTGATCGTAATGGTACCTGTGATTATTCTCATTATATAAAAATAAAGTCGTTATGACATAGCTCTGCTGTAGTCCAACAGTAAAGCTGAATCTTTAACTCAGCCCACTGTCGACTCTCACTGTTGTGTTTACTTTGTCATGCAAACTATGATTACCTCTGGGTGAAATATCTTCACATCCATGCAAACACTGTACTTTCCACTACGCCTGCTCATTTACTCTGATATTTATAAACGTTTTTCATCCCATATATGGTACAGGTGTCTAACAATTTTTTTTTTTTTTTTTTTTTTTTTTTCAGATTATCTGATCCATGTATCTTCGCTTTCCATGTTTACTACGTATTTTGTCACACACCATTTTTTTTTTTTTTTTTTTAATGCGAGGAAGATGGAACCAAAGGCCATGAGCCCGCAATAACAGTTCCTTACAAGAGAAAAACAAAATACAATAGAGAGTAAAATTCATGATCCGATCATTTCGAGATGCCTGGACACCGCGTTTGAAAGGCTGGAGATCATAGGCAGCAGGAAATACAGCCAGAGGGAGACAGTACCAGAGTTGACCTGTTGCATAAATGAAGGACTGGGAGTAACGGTTACTCTTGCATTAGAGAGTTGGACAGAAAAGGAATGAGAGTTTGTTGCTAGATGGGTGCTATGCGCCCGTCGCAGAGGTAGAGAAATGCATGCAGACAGTTCAGAGGAGCCGTGACAATTAATGTAGTGATAGAAAAGAGATAAAGATGCAACAGTGCGGCGAAGAGACAGAGGTTGAAGGGAGTCAGTAAGAGGAGGAGATTTAATGAGACAAAAAGCCTTTGACTCCACCCTATTGAGAGGAGCTGTATGTGGGGAGCCTCCCAACACATGAGAGTTGTACTCCACACAAGGGCAGATAAAGCCCCTGTATAGAGTCAACAATTGTGCAGGGGTAAAGAAGGAACAGAGTCGGCTTAGCACACCCAATCTCTTGGAAGCAGATTTTACAAGAGATGTAATATGATCTTTATAAGTCCCGAGTAAATGAAACCCCAAGCATGTTCAAGGATGATGCAGGATTAAGCTGAATATTGTTAAACATTAGTGGGTATACCTGTGGAAGATTTTGTCGGGTTAATGCAAAAAATACAATTAAAATTGGTAACTGGAATGTGAGAACGCTAAATCATGACGGTAAAATCGATGAGTTAGTGAAGGTTTTTCAAAATTACGGACTTGATATTTGTGCTCTGACAGAAACTAGATTAACTGGAGTCGATAAGTTGGATTTGGAGGATGGTATACGTTTATTGATATCTGGTCGACAGGACGGAATGCATTATCAGGCAGTAGGATTGTTGCTGGGTTGTAAGGCAAATAAGGCTTTATGTGAGTGGGATCCTATAGATGAGCGATTGTTATACGCACGGTTTAAATCAAATCATGGCAACTTCAGTCTGTTTGTGTGTTATGCACCTACTAATGATGCACTCGATAAAAGGAAAGACACGTTTTATGAAAAGTTGCAAGAAGGAGTAGGAAGGGTACCTAGACATGATGTTTTGATCTGCGTTGGAGACTTTAATGCAGTAATGGGCTGTTCAAATGAGGGATTTGAGGCATGTATGGGTAAGATGGGAGTTGGTAGTAGGATGAGTGAAAACGGAGTGAGGTTTGGAAGCTTCTGTCTAGCAAATGACTTAGTCATCGGGGGCACACTCTTTCAGCATTGCAATATACACAAGACAACTTGGGTGTCGCCGTGTGGAAAATATAAAAATCAGATTGATCACATCGCTATCAGTAGGAGGCATAGAAGTTCTCTGCTAGATGTTCATGTTAAACGGGGAGCGGATATTGGTAGTGACCATCAACTCAGGATTGCAAAAATAAGGTTTAAACTTAAAAATCAGAAGAAGGAAAAATCTGGTGTTGGTAATTACGATATTGTTAAGCTTAGAAGGGAAGGAGAAGAAAAGGAGGAATTCAGATTAGAATGCAGAAATAGGTTTTTGGTGTTGGAAACGTTGGAAGAGGGGGAGAGAAGTGTAGATGAGATGTGGGAGGATGTGAACAAAGTTTTGCATGAGACTGCTGAATGTACGATTGGAAGGAGACATAGATTCAGGAGAAAGAAATGGATATCGGAGGAAACGTGGGATATGATAAAAAAGAGAGGTGAGGCTAAATTGAGGATTGAGATGCAATGCGTTGATGAACGAGAGATTGAATTAGCAAGAGCTGCGTACTGGAGTTTGAATTCAGAAGTAAGAAGGTTAGCTAGGAGAGATAAAAGAAGATGTGTGGATGAAAAGGTTGCAGAGACTGAAATCTTAATAAACAAAAATGATGGACAGAGTCAAAGAATAGCATATGAATCGATTAGAGAACTGAGTGGTAATGCAGGTAAACGCAAGGATATACCAGTTAGAGACAGGGAAGGAAATTTATTGACCAAAGATGGAGATATTAAAAACAGATGGAAAGAGCATTTTGAGACAGTTCTTAATAGACCAATACCACCAGAAGAGGATATACCGTCTGCTCAGGAAGATTTAAATATAGAAACAGGAGAGTTGAGGCTTGCAGAAGTGGAGAAAGCAGTAAAACAGATAAAGAATAATAAGGCACCAGGGGAGGATGGTTTATTTCCGGAAATGTTTAAAGTGGAGGGGGATAGATTAATAATGATCTTGACCAAGCTATTCAATAAGATATGGGTGACGGGGTTACTACCGTCAGTTTGGAAGAATGGTGTAATTGTTAAAGTTCCGAAGAAGGGGAGACCTGAGTGAATGTGGTAATTGGAGGGGAATCTCTTTGTCACCGATAGCTTTGAAAGTTTTCAGTAGAGTGTTGTTAAATAGGTTGGAGCCGGTGGTTGAGGGTATTCTGAGGGATGAACAGGCTGGTTTTAGAAAGGGACGTGGTTGCAATGATCAGATCTTTATAGTTAGGCATTTGATGCAGCAAGTTAATGAAATGAGAGTACCGTTAAGTCTTTGTTTTGTTGATTTTGAAAAGGCTTTTGATAGTGTTTCGAGAGAGACTATGGGGAAGATCATGAGACATTATGGAATACCAGAGGAGTTTGTGAGGGTCATTATGAACATGCATGAGGACACATTTTGTAAAGTGATGGTTGATGGTTGTCTGAGTGATTCGTTTGAAGTCAAGTCCGGAGTAATTCAAGGTGGTGTTCTATCGCCTTTACTATTTATATTAGACATTGATTACATTATGGAAGGCGTTGGAACAGAAACCGGTGCAGGTATACTTTGGGGAGAGAACAGGAAACTTTTGGATTTAGATTATGCAGATGATATAGTTTTGATTTGTGATGGGCCAGAAGAGATGCAGAGAGTGTTGGACTGTTTGGAGAGTGAAGGTCGCAAGGTGGGTTTGGTTATTAATTGTGGAAAAACTGAAATAATCAATATGAATATGGAAAATGCGCAGGAATGTGTAATTGGAGGTATGGTTGTAAAGCAAGTTGATAGGTTTAAATATTTAGGTACTTATTTAGCCAAGGATGGTTCTTTGAACTTTGAATTCGAGGAAAGGTTAAAGAAGGCTAATCAGGCAATGGGAATGCTTAAAAATATTTGGAATAATAACAATTTCTCTGTGCATACAAAAATCAAACTTTATAAGGTAATGGTTAGGAGTATCTTAATTTATGGACACGAGTCTTGGTACAGCACAGTGACTATGGAAAATAAATTCTTGGTGTTTGAAAATAAAGCACTTAGAAGAATATTAGGAGTTAAGTGGTGGGAAAGGATACCAAATAGTAGAATTAGAGAAATAACGGGAGTGCAGCCGATCGATGAATATGTTAGATTCTCACGATGGAAGTGGCTAGGACATGTGTATAGGAGACAGGGAATAGTACGAGGTACACCAGGGTGGGTGGCACTTGGTAGGAGAGGTAGAGGAAGGCCAAAAGAGACGTGGGTGAGGACAATGAGACGGGAAGCTGGAGATGAGTGTTGGGGAGATCTTGAGGAGTTAGCACAAGATAGGATGTGGTGGTGTGAGTTCATCGAGGCCCTATGCATCCCCGAGGGTGCCACAGGAAATGATTAATTGATTGATTGATAGGTGTAAGAACTGAGTCTTAGATGCATTAAAAACAACAAGATTATTTTTACCCCAGTCAGAGATACGAGCCAAGTCAGATATTAGGTGTGCCATAGCCTCATCCCCTGTTTGTTGAAGTAACTGCTGAGATGGGCATTGCTGGAACCGAATGGAAAGGTGAAGCGTGGAGTCATCAGTGTATGAGTGGATAGGGTTAGATGTACAGCTTAGAAGGTCACTGATGAATAAAAGGAAGAGAGTTGGTGATAGGACAGAGCCCTGAGGAACACCACTGTTGATAGATCTAGGAGAAGAATGATGGCCGTCTACAACAGCGGCTATAGAACGACCAGAAAGTACGCCAGTGATGAAGGAACAGATAGAAGGATAGAAACCGTAAGGGTGCAGTTTTGAAATTAAAGATTTATGCCAGACTCGACCGAAAGCCTTTGAGATGTCAAGTGCAATGGCAAAGCTTTCGCCAAAGTCCCGAAAAGAGGATGACCAGGAGTATGAAAGGTACGTGAGAAGATCGCCAGTGGAGCGTCCCTGTCGGAACCCGTACTGACGTTCAGAAAAAAGGTTGTGATAGGAAAGATGCCTTAAAATATTTCTATTGAGAATTGACTAGAAAACATTTGAAATACAGGACATTAAAGCAATTGGACGATAGCTGGAGCGTTGGGAGTGGTCACCCTTCTTTGGAACTGGCTGAAGGAGAGCAAACTTCCAGCAAGAAGGAAAGATACAAGTTGACAGACAAAGGCAAAAGAGTTTGCCTAGGCAGGATGTAAGCACAGAAGCACAGTTCTTGAGAACAACAGGAGGGACTCCGTCAGGACCATATGCCTTGTTAGTACTGAGGCCAGTGATGGTAGAAAAACATCAGCTGAAGAAATTTTAATGTCAGCCATGAGGAAGTCAGAGGGGGGAAGTGATGGAGGAACAGCACAGGAATCGTCTAAGGAGGAACTGGAGGAGAAAGTCTGTGCGAAGAGATCTGCTCTATCAATAGAAGAAATAGCTACAGAACATCAGAGTAGAAAAGAGGAGGGAAGGATGATGAGGTAAAGTTGTTTGAATGGTTTTTGGCAAGGTGCCAGAAGAAGCGGGAAGAATTCGAGTTGGAGAGTTGAGAGCATTTAGTATGGATGAAATTAATTTTAGCAGAGCGAAGAATAGACTTAGCACGATTCCGGGCAGAAACGTAAAGAATATGTGATTCAGGGGTGGGTTGGCTCCGGTACCTTTTGTAGGCCCTCTCCTTATTGCAGACAGCATTAGAACAAGCATGATTAAACCAAGGATTTCTTGCATTAGACAAAGGATATGAGAAAGGAATGTATGCTTCCATGCCCAAGAGAATAAGAATAACCTCTGTAGTACTCAAGGCACACTCAGGTGGCACCCGGCCATGGAAGCAATAATCATTTCAGGGAAAATCAAAGAAGTACTGCCTGAAGGCCTCCCAATCTGCAGCTCCAAAATGTCACAGACGACGTTTCCCTGGAGGGTCCACAGGGCGTACCGGAGTGATAGGACAGGTTAAGGAGATAAGGTTCTGGTCGGAGGAGCCCAACGGAGAGAAAAGATTAACAGTGTAAGCAGAGGGATTAGTTGTAAGGAAGAGGTCAAGTATGTTGGAGCTCTCTCCAAGGTGGTCTGGGATACGGGTAGGGTGCTGTACAAGGTGCTGTAGGTCATTAAGGATAGAAAAGATGTAGGGTTGTTCACCAGGTGGATCAGTGAAAGGAGAGGAGAGCCAAAGGTGGTGGTGAACATTGAAATCTCCTAGAATGGAGATTTCAGAGAAAGGAGAAATAGATAGAATGTGTTCCATCGTAGAAGTAAGATAGTCGAAGAATTTTTGATAGTCAGTAGAATTAGGGGATAAGTAAACAGCACATATATATTTAGTCAGAGAATAACAGGAAAGCCGAAGCCAGAGTGTAGAGAATCCAGAAGAATCGAGTTCAGGAACACGAGAGCAAGATAAGTCGTTGCGTGTATATACACAACAGCCACCTTTGGCTTTGAAATGAGTGTAGAGAAAGTAGGAGGATACAGAAAAGGGTTTGCTGTCAGTTACCTCAGACAGCTGAGTCTCAGTTAGAAAAAGAAGGTGAGGTTTAGAGGAGGAGAGGTGGTGCTCAACAGAGCAAAAGTTAGAGGAAAGGCCGTGAATGTTGCAGAAATGAAGAGAGTCAGACAGTGGTTCCAGGCACCTCGAGTCGTCACCGGGAGAGGGGCGGAAGGTGGGGACATTTATGGTCATCCCCCCTGGGGACTCAGAGGCTGAGTGATGAGACGCCATGATTTTTTGAATTTTGGAAAAGTGTAGTGTGTACTGTGCCTAATATTGGTGTCTAATATTTTTTTATTTCCTTAATCAGCATTTTGCCATACATCTTTCTTTTCATCAAGGTAATAAGGCACCTGTAGAAATACCAAACTCCCTTCTCTCAACCTTTTCATTATAGGCCTACACGGGTTACTCATTAGGTGCTCTCTCCTGCGGGCAAAAAAAATCAACCTACACATCTTCTTGGACCAGCCATATAGTACCTTCCCTCCTTGCAAAAGAACTTATCTTCTCAACAGTCCATTGCTGGAAGGATTTCTTCTCTTAAGTTTTGCAAAAAATGTAAAATGATAGAAATGAGAAATCATGATACTTCTGTCACTGAGATTAATAATTTAGTATAGCCTGCAGTAGATCAGCATGTGATAGCATGTTTATGTTTCATCGCTCTCTTCCCTCCTTTAATGCACTGTGCAGTAAGGAGACGTAATGACTGAGAACGTTCTTAGTTTGTCTTAGTTAAATGAAGCAATTGACTAATTTGACCACTCATTAGTATGGCTGGCAAGGCCACACCTGCCAGCTTCCACCACTCACTACTACGGCTGGCGGGGCCACTCATGCCCACTTCCACCACATAATACTACGGCTGGCGGGGCCACTCATGCCCACTTCCACCACATAATACTACGGCTGGCGGGGCAAGTCTTGCCCACTTCCACCACACATTACTACGGCTGGCCGGGCCACACCTGCCAGCTTCCACCATTCATTACTATGCCTGGCGGGGCCACACTTGCCCGCTTCCACCACTCATTACTACGGCTGGCGGGGCCACACCTGCCTGCCTTCACCAATCAGTACTAACAGTCGGAGCCACACTTGCCTCCATCACACCAGCAGGCAGTACTCACCCGGAATCTGGGTAGCAGTCGGTACTGGCGCGGTGTTGTCAGTTCTGAATCTCGCACTAAAATTACGTTAAAGGAAGCCTCATCAAACTCTGCATCCTCGGTGGCGATCATCTCGAACTGCACCTGCCGGTAAAACAGAAGGATGGGAAGGAAGTAATGACTATAATAGGGTAAACAAAGACAGAGAAAGATATAGGCTAGCAGAAGAACAAGCTCTTTATGGCCCTACTGGACCTTTTAACATGCTCTAATGAGAGCCGTTTTTGGACCGTGCTTCGCATTGTTCGCCGCCCATGATTTATGCATAGACATGGGAAACTCCATGGGAAATCCCCGACGCATTTCGAGTAATGTGAAACTAATGGGAACAATTAGGTTTCAAAACACCCCCGTAGAAAATTTATGTCGTGATGAAACTGAAACGGACCCAAATGTGACTCAGTTGCGACCATCCTGCCATGTTTCATCACAACAGACACATACACACACAGACACAAACAAAAATATACATGTACACATGCACACATAGACACACACATACTCTTATAAGCACATGTAAAGACAAAGACAGGCACAAACAAACAGATATACACACATACACATACATACATACACATAAACAAACACATGCATACATGCACATAAACATGCACATGCATACATACACATAATCATCATCATCATCATCATCATCATCCGGACCTCCTTTCCCACCCAAGGGCAGGGTGAGGAATAGCAATATACAGACAGCACAAACTTGCCCAATCCAAATAGGTCACACTTCCATTCACTTATCATTCAAGCCCCCAGGATCCTGGCTCTACTGGATACGCCAAAAAACATTCACCACATTCTGCAGCTTCACACAAACGTATCTGATTGAGTCAATCCGGACGCTGCCATGTTCACAAGGGGTGCCAAAATCCCTGATCATGCATTTCTCCTCACAACATTCATCCAGCCAGCTCGATGTCTTGTCAGTTCCATAGCCTCACTGACTTCCAAACCTCTCTTCCTCAAACACTCATCCACCATATATCTCCACCTTCTACTTGGCCTACCTCGCCTCCCTCCTTCAAATTCGCTCAGGTATATCTTTTTCACCACTCTATTGTTATTCATTCTTTCCATATGACCATACCATCTCAGGACATTCTCTTCGATTCTGGTGTCCACCAACTTCCTCACTCCACACCTTTCACGAATCACACTATTTCGTATCCTATCCGCCCTCTGTACTCCACATACATTCCTCAACAGTCTCATCTCCACTGCTCTTACTCTTGACTTTTCATTTTCATGCCACACCATAGTCTCACACCCATATGTTAGTGTTGGCACTAATACTCCCTCATGTAAGCCTCGTGCAGCTACAACACTCAAGCCTCTGTTTCTTATCAAGGCCTTCATTGCACCAGCTACTTTTCTTCCTCGTGTCACTCTGCTTTCAACTTCTTTTGCACATTTTCCTCTCCTTTTTACCACAGTACCCAGGTATTTGAACTCTCTCACCAATTCCAGTCTCTCTCCATTTACTGTGACATCACATTGGGAGTCCCTTTCTCTCTCAATAACCATTACTTTACTCTTCTCTACATTTACTCTCAAGGCACGACGCTCACAGACATCAACAAAACTCTGCACAAGTCTACTAAGTTCCTGTCCGGTACTTGCAAGCAGTACTGCATCATCAGCATACAACAAATTTGAGATATTCAATCCATCACCATTCATTACCAACGCCATTCCTCTCTCCATTACTCGTGTTTTCACTTCTCTTATCACCCCATCCATATATACATTGAATAACCATGGGGACATCACAGAACCTTGTCGCACGCCCACATCGATCGTGAACCATTCACTTAGATGCCCTTTAACCCTTACACATGCATCGCTACCATCATAAAAACTCTTGACAGCACCTAGCAGCTTACCATCTACACCATACATGCGCAAAACTTTCAACAATCCCTCTCTGTCTACTTTGTCGTATGCTTTTTCCAGATCCATGAATGCCATAAACACCTTATGGTCCTTCTCACAAGCCTTCTCTGCTGTCTCACTACAAATACTTGATCCACACATCCTCTGCCACTCCCAAAGCCACCCTGTTCATCACTCACTAAGACTTCTGATATCTCTCTTACTTTCTCTATAATAATTCTTCCATATACCTACCCTACCACACTCATTAAACTTATGCCACGATAATTCTTGCACTCACTTCTCTCACCTTTATTTTTGTGCAGGGATACAATCACAGCCTTTTTCCACTCTGCAGCCACAGTTTCACTCATGCATGCCTTCTTACATATCTCCAACAAGCACTTCATTCCACTCTATCCACTGCACTTAAGCATCTCTGCATACACCTCATCAACCTTAGCTGCTTTCCCATTTTTCAGCCGTTTCACAGCGCTCTTCACCTGTGCGAGTGTCATGTCTCCTGGCGCTGCATTCCTTCTCTGCACACCCCCAAAACCAATTATGTTTACAGCCGCTCTTCACATAATACATACACATAAACATACATATACACATACATATATATACACACACACACACACACATACATACATACATACATACGTACATATATGCACATATATTCACATACCTTACACATATACTCATACATAGGCACACATATACACATACACATACAGCACACACATACACATACAGATACTAATACAAAAATATACACATGTATTCACTTAGCTGCATACAATACACATACCATACACATACATAGCAAACATACATACACATACATACACGCATACAGGTACACATACATATAGCCAGAAACACGTAGACACAAATAAACACACAAATACACACACTTTCAAAGACATGCACATAGATACACAGACACATATACATACAGATACACAAACATACACATACTAATACATGCATGCAATGTGCATACTCGTACAACCACCTGCGCATACATACATGCACACTCATACACACCCGCATACAGGTACACACATACAAGTCACCAAGTCTTATTACAACACAGAAGCAAAGATCAGAGTCTGTCCAGAAGCGTGCTGCAAAGATAATTCTTGGACCAGCATATCTAATATACTATAGCAGTAGCCATGTGTCTGTGTGTATTTTGGGCAGCCGAAACCACACATTCAAATCGCACCAAAATTGGCACAATAAACACAAAAAAATTCGCTGCTGTGAAAAAACCTGGTCCCATCACGATTGAAAAACTTTTACTATATTTAATGAGCGATCTAATTCTGACCATGAAACGCCACTCCCGGCGCTCGGTCGGTTGCCGTGGCCGAGTGGTTATCTCGGACTTGCGTGTGGACAACTTGGGTTCCATTCCCGAAGCGAGGTGAGGGCGCCTTTCTTCTGTATGGAGGCTTCCTGGTGCACCAAAATTGGCATGAAAATCGCAGAAAATTCGCTGATGTCGAATAACTTGGTCCCATCTCGATTGATGATTTTTTATTAGAGTTAAGAATGATCAAAATTTGGTTCGGAAAAGAGTTCATTCGGTACCGGGACTTTTAGAAATCGAATCTACTCGAGCTATGTGCCCTCCACAGAAGTGCGAGAGAGCCCGAAGGGCCCACGAGCACTTGTGTAAACTATATCACTGCACTACAGACTCTCAGCTTAACAACCATTCTCGACACCCATCAAGCATACCTTAGCCAGTTTGGACTCAAGTCCCTGAACCACCCTCGTTACGGCAACTTGCTCCCTCCCCCCACTCCAACACGACCTCGCGCCATCCGTATCAGCAACAAGTTACCACCAATTAGAGCAAGAACTGATCATTATGAGAATAACCCTGTTCCTACCGTTGTCCGAATGATCAACGAACACTAACAACGTTTTCATCAATCTGATTTTGTTGTTGTTGTAGCTTTTGTTCATATATCCTGAGTAAACTTAGTTATTATCACTTTTTCTGTAAATTTGGCTGTTACATTTACTTTTGAGGGAGTGCTCGCCTTTTACCAATGTTACTTTTTAACTCTTCTTTCCGTTTTTTCAGCCTTAACTCTGCCTTGTCTTAAATCAACCTTGAATTATTATTATCATTATTATTATTATTACTATACCATGCACACGTAAATACATATACACACAAATAGTTGGTTTAGTGCAACCTCTCCACATCCATTCCACAAGGGAGAACAATATTCCAGCTGAGAGCGCACGTAACTGTTATAAACTACAGCTAACTGCTCCTGATTGAAGATGCTTCGAACTCTGTACAATGATTCAAGTTTCTTTGAGGCGGTTATAGCAAGTGATCTGACCTGAGAGGCCCAGCTGAGGGCATTGTTCAGTGAAACACCGAGAATTTCAATACTTTTGGAGATAGAGGTATTAGTAGCATTGGAGGTAATATAGGAATCTGGAAATATCTATTAGTAAATTACATATATTTGGTTTTACAAGCATTAAATGAGACAAGGTTACTTTGTTTCCATTCAGTGAACCTAGATATGTCTTGATTTATACAGATGGCTGTACTGAGATGTGAATTTGAGATATTAAACTTTGTGAATGGGTGTTCAAGTGTGAACGAACTGTAGAGTGTTGAGTCATCTGCATATGAATGGATGGGATTATGGGTTACAGATAAGAGATCGTTAATATAAAAACAGGAATAGGGTTGGAGCCAGAACGGATCTTTGTGGCACGCCGGCATTAACTGAGTGGAAATTTGAATATAAATAAACTATTTTTACTCTTATCTTTCTGTCGATGAGATATGAGAAAATCAGAGGAACAAAAGACATCAGTCTATTGCAAAGGAGTTTGGATAGCAGGGAACGGTGCCACAATCTGTCAAAGGCTTTAGAAATATCAAGGGCTACTGCATGAGTTTCTCCATAATGGTCAAATGACTGATGGATGACGTGAGGCAGGAGACTGATTATATCAGTGGTGGATCTATCGTGGCGAAATCCATAATGTCCATCACTTATTCAGTTGTTGGATTCACGATGTTTAACTATGTGCTTAGTCAATACAATTTCACATACTTTACCAAGTGAAGACTTGATAGTTATGGGTCTGTAATCAGAGGGGTTAGAGGAACTTCGTTTCTTCGGAATTGGGTTGATATTGGCTTCTTTCCAAGAATTAGGGAATGAAGAAGTAAAATGCATAGTCTGAATAATTTAGCTTGAACACAAGCAAGTTCTGGGAAGCACTTTTTCAAAACAGTTAGAGGAATTCCATCTGGGCCTGGAGCTTTATTACTCGTCCCCTCTCGGGATTACCCCTCCCCGCTCCAGAGGGGATCGGGGACGGATATTGTTTTCACTCGGTTTGTCTGTTTGTTTGTGTGCCTGTCTGTCTGTCTGTCTGTCTGTCTGTCTCTCTGTTAACACCTCTTCGCAAAAACTACTAGTGCGATTTTGACTAAAATTAAAGGGATGATGGGCTATGACTTGATCACCTGATTAAATTTTGGGCCAAATTGGGCCAATGACCAGGCTGTAGGCTAAAAAAATGTAAAAAAAAAAAAAGGGGGGGGGTAATTTTTTTTTTTTCTGCCATCACTCCTTTCAAATTCGTCATATCGACATGCAACAAAGCTTAAAGGTAATTCTTTCAAATCTACATCCTATAACATGCCTCATTACATCAGGGAGATCACCCTCCCAGTTGCTGGTAGGGGGTCAGTGTCAGGTGGGTTGGGCCTAAAATTTCAAATGGGCATAAAATCTTCAATTTTCAGCCAATTTACTCTAAATTTGATATGTGACATCTTTGACTAGACGTCCTGTTGCGTTTATACGTCAGGAGTAAAATGACCACCGGGGACGGGTTTGCTGTGCCTTAGCACCGTTTCTTGTTGGTTGGTAAATTGTCTAGGATGAATTTTACGTATCTGGTCTGGATTATAAGTGGAACAATTTCGGGAGACTCAAGTTCTACTACTGGGACATTCTGGCTGTCTTCCTCTAACGTCGATTTTCCGGCAAATGTGCTGGCATGGATATTTGCTTTACCACGGGAGTCATATTTAATGATACTGGGCATGGTCTGAAGATTAGAGTGGTGGAATGGATGATGACTTGTTGAAGTTATGATTGAAAGAATTGAGAGTTGACCAGAAGAGTCTATTGTCATTAGGACTGTTTAGCAGTTTGGATGCTTGATTGTGAAGAAAGTTTGATTTAGCGAGATTTATTACTGCTTTTGCATGGTTTCTAGCAGTTTTAAATTGACTGGGTGATTGAGATTTTTTTTTTTTTTTTAAGTAAGAGTTATATGCTAATAACTTTTGGGCCGTTGCTCTGACACAGATACTATCGAACCATTTCGGAGAGTCCGATCTGTTAGTGAACTGTTGACTTGCTATGAACAGTTCCATACCAGCTTGTACCGGATATGTCATTCACCCATTTAACCCTAAAGTGAGAATTTTGATGCAATTTTAATTTTGCTTTATAATTTAGTGTAAATGACACAGATAACCCATATATAAAGATTTATTATGAAATTTGGTTTTGTATCCAAAATATACAGCATCCTATAATATATAGGTCACGCAGCAAGGCTTTACTGAATATGGTCTCTGTATGAACGTAGACTTTCATGTTTGAGATTTGTACAAATGAGGAATATGACATTGCAATGAATCAAACACAATGCATTGAATATGATCCAATGTATTTCTCTTCATTTTACCATATCTAATCACCAGTTCAGCTACTGATTGTGATGGTCTTTGAAGCACTTCACATGGAGACCCTTATCACACTTTTCACACCTTGTTTTCGTGTAGCAGTGAGCACATGATCATCATATCAGGTTTCATCTATTCTACTCTTTGGTCTCCCTCGTTGGCCTTGGCATGGAGGATCTGCATGGCATTTTAGGCACAAACGTGGAATATTGCGTCGGAAAGCAAGGAGATCTATTGGATTCTCAGCCTCACAGATTCTGTGCAACTGCCAAACATTACTGAATGTCACATCAATACAGTATGTCACAATGGCTGAGTACCACTTCTTTCCCCTTACGGCATTTCAATAATTTGAGATGTTTTTGTCCATCCTGTCAACCCCCGCCCATGTGCTCACTCAGACGCATATCATATGTGGATGCTGTAATTGGATTCGCCGTTTGTCTTATGAAGAATACCATGAAGCATGGGAAGTTGGCTTTATGTCCACTGCATTTGAATACATATTTGGTACACATAACGTAGAAGTGACTTGCTTTGAACCTGCTGAAATGACATTTTTTTTTTGATAAATTACTGCATTACATCTCCAGGAATGTATGAAAACACAATTACTTAAAATACAGTGCAATGCAGAAACCTATTAAAAAGTCTTTAGATAAAAATTATACTTTCAAAAAACATTAGAATAAAAATACAAGCAATGTTCTCTTAAGTCACTTTTGCCTAGTAACCTATATGTAGGACACCAATGTTTACATATATTTTATCCCAAATCTATGGATAAAATTGCTTTTAAACTTCAGCATATAAAAATTATCATTTTTGATTCATATAAGGTAAAAAATGTAAAGGTTTATCATTCAAAGATATTAGAAAAACTTACCTACTTGTAGATGACATGGTCTCTAGAAAAAAAGTACAAACCTGGTAACTCTGGATGCCAGCACAGTAGACCCTTCACCTCCAGTGTCGTCAACAACACTGGGGATTTAAAGAATGGGCCAAAAGAAGTGTGGATATCAGCCAGTGAATGTTTTGTATCATAGGGTAATTTTCTATTAACATCTGTTTCGGTGGACTATTTGTAGGACGCTAGGCATAAATGGGTTGTGGGACGGGGTAGAACTGACGTCACTAGAGAAGAAAGACTGCCGTGGAATGTCAGCAAGATAATTTCTGAATCCATCCCAGTCTGCCTTGGGTCACCCTCACAGGTTCAGAACGGGGAGGTTTGAGGGAGCTGACTAATGACGCTTTGATGAGACTGTGGTTGGGGGATCCAAGTGGTGGTAGTACTTCTGTCCTGTATTGATTTGGATTATTTGTCAGGAATTGATCCAAGGGATTGGGTTTAGGGTCAGGATTATTTAGTATTCTGGTTGGTTGCTTTACCAAATGTGTGTGATTGAACGATTCTGCAAACGGCTCGAATTCTATATATACATACATACATACATTTAGGCTATCTATCTATCTATCTATATCTATCTATCTATTTATATCTGTCTATTTATCTATGTATATCTATCTATCTATCTATATCTATCTATCTATTTATATCTGTCTATTTATCTATCTATATATCTATATCTATCTATCTATCTATCTATCTATATATATATATATATATATATATATATATATATATATCATGAGTTCGACTCTGGGCATGGGCTTCACAGCCTGGTCCCAAGTCCCAGTGGTCCTCCTACGGACCATATACCTACACATATACATCCACCCAAACGCATACATTCATATTAGGGTGGATTGATTTTCACTTTTTTTTTTTAAATCGATACTCGGGTAGTGACAAGACGTGGCGCATGGGTGAGAAAATAAAGCCTGCATAATCCTAGGCCAATAGAATGATATCTTCAGCCCCTAGGAAGCCGATGAAAATCGAAATTCTGTAACGAAAAAAAATGTTATTGAAAATTATCGGAATTTCCGACTAACGTCACAATGATTAGGGGTAGCGATAAAAGGCATGAGAATCTCCTCGACGGGTCATATTTTCCAGCACAGTTCTTTAAGCTGATATTTTCGCCCCTGGGAGCTACCTAAAATATTGTGAAAATCGCAATTTGGGGCTTGAACTTACTATATTTCATCCATTCACTAAAGCTCCCAGAGATATTTGGAGTACTATTTATACCAAAATAAGAGTATAAAAAATGTTCGGACTAAAATTCCTACCTATACAACAAAACCTCCTGCCACTTCAAACTATGTTAGCATAAACGCACTGATGAAAATAGAGTGCTTCGGGGGTGTTAGTATGTACGATTCCCAACAGTTTTGACTGCTGTTTTTGTGTTTCTTCCACGTTAGGATTTACTTTCTGTTTATAGCTGCCTATAATGGTATTTATTGAATATTATTTAATCACTCACTTATTACTATTTCAGATTCAGAATGACTAGAAAATCGTTAGAGTGATCTATATTTGGTGTTGAAAAAGGTCTGAGCTTGAAAATCTTCCCCATTTGAAGAGGTGATGAAATATTACCATTATGTGATAGTTCAAATTATACATGAAAAGGAACCAACTTTCAATGGCATCGCTGCAGTTGTAACACACAGATTAGGACATTTATGGAAATTGCCTTCAACTACATTGCATTCAAGGAAACGTAATCATGATATGTTGAAAAACTGCCTGAACTAAATGAACAGCCTTACGAAATCAGTGATATTAAAAAGAAATCTGAACAGAGATTTCATCAGATACTCGAGGAATTCAAAGAGTCAGTCAATGGAGAATTCTGATATTAGTGCATGCAAGTGCTCCGATATAGAGCGTTGCAAATGCTCACGTGAACATCGCGCCCCAGAAGAGCTGAAGTTTCTCCCTGATCAGAGAAATAATCATGCAATGAGAATAGGAGCGCTAGATTTGTCATCTACAAAAAGAAACATGAAACGGTTTGCAGGAGGTTATGATAGACTGAAAACACAAGGATTCGTTACTGTACCATCAATAGGCAAAGAAGAGGAACGAGTTACTTTAACAAGTCCACTAACCTCTTCATCTTCCAGCGATACAGACGACAGTGAATGAACGTACACAAAATGGAAAACGGGTGAGAAAAACTAAAGGAATCACAAATCAGGATTTTAGCTGAGGCATGTGCCCGCCTTGGTGTTTCAGATGGAGCTGCAGTGCTTATAGCATCATTAGTGTTCTAGGTCACCAAACCACTATATGCTGATGATCCTGTTGCCATCACGGACAGAAGTAAAATGAGAATAGCTAAGGAACGAATCAGATCAGAACATCGAGAAACTAACATGGTGTCGTTTATCCTGCAAGACTTTTTATTTGTATTTATACATTTATTTAGTTGGAGAAGAACAGGGAGGCTTTAGGAAGGGAAGAGGTTGTGTAGATCAGATATTCATTCTTAGATCTTTAGTGGAAAAGTTTTTAGGGAAGGGAAAGAAGTTGTATGCGGCTTTCGTGGATTTGGAGAAAGCATATGACAGGGTGGATAGACAAGGATTGTGGAAAGTGTTAAGAATATATGGAGTAGATGGGAAGTTGTTGAATGCTGTGAAGAGTATGTATGATGGTGCGAAGGCTGCAGTGCGTGTGGATGGTGAACTAAGTGAATTTTTCTCTTTGAAAGTTGGGTTGAAACAGGGATGTGTCATGTCTCCATGGTTGTTCAATCTGTACATGGATGGGGTAATAAAAGAGGTACAAGGTAGGGTAGTGGATGTTGGAGTGGCCCTGGTGAGAGAGGATACTGTTTGGAAACTCCCTGTACTGTTGTTTGCAGATGATACTGTGTTGTTGAGTGAAGACGACAGGGAGCTGCAAGGCTTGGTGGATGAGTTTGGAAGAGTGTGTAAGAAACGGAATCTAAAGGTGAATGTAGGGAAGAATAAAGTGATGGTCTTTGAGAGAGGTGAAGTCAGTGAATGTGCAGCGAGGTTGGATGGTGAGGAATTGGAAAATGTGAGTACGTTTAAGGACTTGGGTAGTGTGATGAGTAAGGATGGATGTTTGGAGGGTGAAGTGCTTGAAAGGGTACAGCAGGGAAGAAAGGTTGCTGGTTCTTTAAAAGCAGTGATAAGAAACAGGGAAGTGAGCATGGAAGTGAAAAAGTTACTACATGACAGTATTGTGATACCAACTCTAACGTACGGAAGTGAAGCTTGGACGTTGTTGGAAGGACACAAGTCAAGAGTGAGAGCAGTGGAAATGAGTTATTTAAGAGGAACCTGTGAAGTCACATGGAGAGACAGGCTGACGAATGAGGATATAAAGGAGCGTTGTGGTGTGGATGTGGATGTGATAGGAAGCGTAATGAGGAACACACTGAGGTGGTTTGACCATGTGGAGAGGATGGAGGGTGAAAGACTGACGAAGAGAGTGTATGTGAGTGAGGTGGAGGGGGGAAGAGGGAGGAGGAGGCCGAGGATGAGATGGATTGATGGGGTGGAGAGGTATACGAGAGAGGGGGGTGTGAGTTAGGAGCAGGGCAGTGAAATGGTGGGGGACAGGGCGACTTGGAGGCGATTTGTTTGTGGCCACCCCAAACGGGATTGAGGCGTCTGGCAATAGATAGATAGATGGACATTTATTTATTTAATTATTTATTTTGCGTAAGGAAAGACAAAACCCTAATGCAGGAAGAAATTGGTGGGATACTTCACATGACCACTGTGCCTTAAGAGCACAGTGTTCCGCTTCTGAAACGAGACTGCAGTTACATCGGTCATTTCGCTCCAGGGTCAGGCTCGCGGAGATCCATAGCAACAGTTATCATGGAGTTTCTTGAAGTGAAGGAAGTAGAAACCAAAGATATTGTGGCAATCAGCTGTGGCGGTACGATGGTGAACACGGGCAATAAAGGAGGAGTGATCAGGTTCCTCGAGAGGCAACTAGGATCGCCTCTGCGATGCATAATCTGCCTCCTCCACGCCATTGCATTGCCGCTCCTGCATCTCATCCACGAGTTAGATGGCAGAACCAGTGGGCCAGAAGGTTTTACTGGAGCTATTGGAAAACAACTTGCCAGCTGTGACGAACTGCCCACTGTAAAATTCAACGTCATTACTACCCATGAGATAAAAATCAATGACAGTGAGTTGAATACTGAGTAGAAAAAAACGGCAGTGTAATGCAGAGAATGTTCCCCTCACTTAGCGGCAAGAAACCCAGGGAGGACATGCCATTCTAGGTGGGTAACAACTGCCAATAGGGTGCTCCATCTCTATATTTCAACCAACAAACCATCCTCAACACTGAAACAAATCGTAATGTACAAAGACAAGAATCGTGTAGTGAAATTTGGTGAAAATATCTGCTGAAAGACTATAGTTTTGGAGCGGTCTGCTTTGTATCGAACGATCGGTTGGTAGCTCTGACTTGAATTGCCATTTGCTCCAGGTGACCAGCCTGTGGATGCCAGCATATAATTTTTTTGTAACTTACCGAAACTAATCGACATAATAATTAAATCTTTCTGATTGCTGTTTTAATTTAGTATTTATGAAGCATTTCTCATCTTTTTATGCCAACATTATCAACGTTACAATTCACTTAGTTTAATAGGTGTTCGGAAGTCAGTTCTCCATCTTTATTAACTGTAAATTAGCCAATCAAGTTGATAATTATGACCTCGGACATTATTTAAGTGTTGTAAAACAATTTTCACTATAATATTCAACACATGAGAACAGAGTTATTCTATTATGATAATTGACTTTTTTTTCTTTTAGAGAGGCTGGAAACTGAATCCCACAGACGAGTTCGAACACATAAACCAGACGACTGAAGTCTACACACAACTGTTCTTGTGCTTCATTCTAGGTGCACTTCGTTTCTGTTACGCTAGGTGTTTTCAGGTCAATTCCTCGTCCTAAGAATACTAGCTGCTGAGCCAGGGTTCGCATTCGAGACCGGAACTAGAATACATTACGAGAGGAAGAGGGCATAAAAAATCTAGTCAACCAACCTTACAGGCGTATTATCTTATATTCGTACACCAGTGAATACAACGTGATTACAATCTAGGCACAATACACTATCCAGGTTCGAAGTTACTATCTGGGCAGGAGGACTCCGACAGAGCTGCTGAGGTCTTGGGCTGCCTGTAGGTGTCGGCCAGGTGTGGGAGGGGTCCCGTCAGGTGTGCCTTCTCCAAGGGGGGCACGGGACTACTCTCAGGGGCTGCGCTGTCTGGAGTGGGGTGCTGGATGGTGTGGAGAGGAGCCTTTCTCCAGTGGGGCCTCAGTGAGGAGTTCGGTCTTAGGGACTGGGACCTAATAGTGAGAGTAGGTGCACTTGCCTGCTCCCACTCTGGGGAGGAGGTCATCATCCAGTGGGGCTGGGGAGGTCACGCCCCGGAGTCCTGGGGGCACCTCGGGGAGTCCCGGGACTGAGGTCTCCCTCGGGTCGGGTTGCCGTCAGGTGTGGTCTGTGGCATCCTCTCTTTCAGAAATCCGGCAACAGGTGGTCTCACTTGGGCACTGGCTGCACTGCTCATATCCCCAGGGCCACGATAGTGCCTTGCCAGACCTCCTCCAGGCAGGGCTTGTCCTGGGGGCTGCCTCTGTGTCGAGAACAGGAGGAATGTACCCGCTTAGCAGGAGGGGGGGTGGCCACATCAAGGGATGTCGTTCATAGGGAAAGTCACAGGGCAGGGGCTGGTGGTGTTTGCTCCCTTCCTGACATAGCTAGTGGCTGTTGCCAAGGTGCCAAGGGCAACAGGGGTAGAGCAGCTGGTAGCCGTCTCTCTCCTGTTGATGCGGCTAGTGGTCGTCACCGGGGCCCGACTTCCTGGTAGGCCTTTTTTTTATGCTAGGAAGAAGGAACCAAAGGACAAGAGCCCGCAATAATTGTTCCCTCCAAGAGAAAAAACAAAATACAAGAGAGAGCCAAATTCAAGATCCAATAATTTCGAGATGCCCGGACACACTGCTTTTGAAAGACTGGAGATCATAGGTAGCAGGAAATACAGACAGAGGGAGACAGTTCCAGAGTTGACCTGTTGCATAAATGAAGGACTGAGAGTAACGGTTAACTCATGCATTAGAGAGTTGGATAGAAAAGGGATGAGAGTTTGCTGCTAGATGGGTGCTACTCATCCATTGTAGAGGTGGAGGAATGCATGCAGACGGTTCAGCGGAGATGTGACCAATGAAGTAGCAATAGAAGAGAGATAAAAGATGCACCAGTGCGGTGAAGAGACAGAGGTTGAAGGGAGCCAATAAGAGGAGGAGAGCTAATGAGACGAAAAGACCTTGACCCCACCCTATTGACAAAAGCTGTATATGGGGAGCCTTCCCACACATGAGAGTTGTACTCTACACAGAGGCAGATAAAACCCATTTATAGAGTCAACAATTGTGCAGGGGTAAAGAAGGAACAGAGTCAGCTTGGCATGCCTAATCTCTTGGAAACAGATTTTACAAGAGATGTAATATGATCTTTCCAAGTAAGTCCCGAGTGAATGAAACCCCAAGCATGTTCAAGAATGATGCAGGATTAAGCTGAATATTATTAAACCTTAGTGGGTTCACCTGTGGAAGATTTTGTCACGTTGTTAGGTGTAAGAACTGAGTCTTTGATGCATTAAAAACCCCAGTCAGAGATACGAGCCAAATCAGATATTAGGTGTGCCATACCCTCATCCCTTGTTTGCTGAAGTAACTGTTGAGATGGACGTTGCAGGAACCGAATGGAAAGGTGAAGGGTAGAATCATCAGTGTATGAGTAGATAGGGTTAGATGTACAGGTTCGAATGATGAACAAAAGGAAGAGAGTTGGTGATAGGACAGAGCCCTGAGGAACACCACTGTTTACAGATCTAGGAGAAGAACGATGGCCGTCTACAACAGCGGCTATAGAACGACCAGAAAGGAAGCTATAGAGGAAGGCACAGATAGAAGGATAGAAACCATAAGAGGGCAGTTTGGAAATTAAAGATTTATGCCAGACTCGATCGAAAGCTTTTGAAATGTCAAGTGCAATGGGAAAGCTTTCGCCAAAGGCCCAAAAGGAGGATGACCAGGAGTCTGAATGGTAGGTAAGATCACCAGTGGCGCATCCATGACAGAACCCATACTGACAATCAGAAAGAAGGTTGTTATAGGATAGATGCTGAGGGTGAGATGCGGCTAGTGGCTGTCACCTGTCCACTGGTGCAGCTACTGGCCCTCACTGGGGTCCTGTTGGGCTAGGTGCGGCTAGTGGCCATCGCCTGCCTGCTGGTGCAGCTTCTGGCCGTCACCAGGGCTCGTTCCCTGAGTGGACTGCACGCTGGGTATGGCTAGTGGCTGTCACTCGCTCACGGGTGCAGCTAGTGGCCATCATAGGGGTCCTGTGTGGGGAGGAGATGGCAGACGAAGTGCGGCTAGTGGCCGTCACCTGCCTGCTGGTGAGGCTTGTGGCCTTCACTGAGGTCCAACTCCCAGAGGCAGCTACAAAAGGAGAGTAGGCAGTGGCCGTCTCTCCCCTAATGTGGTTAGTGGCCATCACTTGTTTCTGTAGAGGGGGTGATGCAGCTATTGAGCGACTAGTGGCCGTCTCTTGCCTAGTGCTGCTAATGGCCGTCACTCAGGTGCTGTCTGGGACTGAGATATCAGCCCCATCCCGAACCTGGTGAGGACTGGTCCGGCTGGAGAGTAGTGCACCGGCACTGTGTAGTTCTCGTTTGGTCCGTTGAGGGGAAGAGAGGCACAAGATAGTAAGGGACACAGGCCCATCCTGCCAGAGCCTTACGCACACCCTAAGTGCCTCCCTGTGGTCTCCCCCTGGGGTGGGTGTTACGACATCCCTCTCTTGGTGTTTCGTCGTGGTGGGCATTTCAGTTTCTTATCGCATAAGCATTGCTTGCGGGTGCTGCTTCAATCATTTTGATTATTTCCTGGGCCTATAGTGTTGTGGTAAAACAAGGACGACCTGAACGATAACGGTTCTCCATTGTGCCTTCCTCCTGAAATCCTAATCCACCTTTCTATGGTTATGTCTATAGCAAATGTTTGAGTTTTCTGTTCAGGATTCGTTTTCCATAAATAAAGGAAGATCATGCCACCTCTCATATTCTTATTAAATGGTTACATGTTGCTTGACCTCTCCCTACCATTGTGCAGTAGGTCTGCTAGACGTTTTGTGGAAAGAAGTGGGATGAAATATCAGGTGATCATAGCCTAACAGTTGGCATTTCGTCTCTCAAACGAAGTTTGGAATCTGCAGTTCTTGCGAGTCGACGTTAAGGCTTTGGAATTTCATGGGTTCATTCATACTGTCATCCCATCAGCAGCAGATATGAAGCTTGACAAAGTCAGGCTAGCCAACCACGAACATGTACCTGTGGTAGAGCTTTCATAATGTTTCAAGCGATGCACTTAATCTTTGGGCAAAACTGCGACACGACTTTTGTCTTTGACTATACATCATGTCAGTATATGTTCCAGCATGGTTTGCTGTTAAGATGAATTCCAGCTTCACAGATGGAGCCAAAAATTTCTTCATGATGGTAAAATCAACTCAGGGACAGAACCACAGAATAAAAAAAACATCACCAACAAAGTCCTCTGGAGAAATTCCGTCTTTGCCCACACTGAAAATTTTCTGCCGACGATACATGACGACCAAAGTCACGGAAGACAGTTAAGGTGGAGGAGGATCCTCAAATGCAGAAAATCTGTACGAGAACATGAAGGAATTCGCTGCTCCACCCAGCCCAAACTAGTATTCGACTCCAAATATTATTATGACATGATCAACTGGCAAGAAGCTGACATCAGAGAGCCCCCTGTCTTGAGGACTTGACCTAATGATTTGGTGGACAGTTATATCAAGACAGGAGAAAAGTCAAGTGGACTTATCCCTGTGTTTCCTTGCCCCACTCAAGCTGTTGAAAGGGTTATGAAGCTGGTTACCAAGGCCCCAGCTAGTGTGATCGGAAGGGAAGAAAAAGATGTATTTGTCAGAACAAGGATACACTCAAGAGAGAAGATACCAAGGTTTGAGTAAAAAAAAAAAAAAATCGTTCATATATATCTTTTTCACCACTCGATTGTTATCCATTCCCTCCACATGACCATACCATCTCAGTGCACTCTCTTCTATTTTGGTGTCCACAGACTTCCTCGCTCCACATCTTTCACGAATCACATTATTTCGTATCCTATCCATTCTCTGAACTCCACATACATTCCTCAGCTGTCCCATCTACACTGCCCTCACTCTTGACTTCTCATTTTCATCCCACACCATAGTCTCACACCCATATGTTAAAGTTGGCACTCCTTCATGTAAGCCTCGCGCAGCTGCAACACGCAAGTCTTTGTTTCTTGTCAATGCCTTCATAGCACCAGCTGGTTTCCTTCCTTGTGTCACTCTACTTTCCACTTCTTTTACACATTTTCTTCTCTTTTCTATCACAATACCCAGATATTTGAACTCTCTGACCAATTCCAGTCTCTCTCCATTCACTGCAATATCACACTGGGAGTCACCTTCTCTCTCGATTACCATTACTTTACTCTTTTCTACATTTAAGGCACGACGCTCACAGACATCAGGAAAACTCTGCACTACCAAGTTCTTATTCGGTATTTGCAAGTAGCACTGCATCATCAGCATACAACAATTTTGAGATATTCTATCTATCACATTCATTACCAACGTCTCTCCTTTACTCATGTTATTACTTCTCTCATCACCCCATCCATATGTATATACTGAACAACTATGGGGACATCACACAACCTTGTCACACACCCGTATTGATCGTGAACCATTCTTTTAGATGCTCATTTACCCTTACACATGCCTCACCACCAACATAAAAACACTTGACGGCACCTAGCAGCTTACCATCTACACCGTACATGCGCAAAACCTTCTACAATCCCTCTCTGTCTATTTTGTCATATGCATTTTCCAGATTCATGAATCCCCGCATAGCCTTCCTCACAAGCCTTCTCCACTATCTGTCCCACAGCGAATATTTGATCCACACATCCTCAGCCACTCCTAATGTCACCCTGTTCATCACTCACTAGGACTTCTGATATCTCTCTTACTTTCTCTACAATAACCCTTCCATATACCTTCCCTACAACACTCAATAAACTTATGCCAAGATAATTCTTACACTCACTTTGCTCACCCTTATTTTTGTGCAGGGGTACAATCAGTCATTTTCCACACAAATACACATACATAAATGCATGCATATAAATGCACGTCTACATGCACATGAACATGCACATCCACATCCACATCCACATATACATACACACATATAAAAATAATCACACACACACACACACACACACACACACACACACACACACACACACACACACACACACAACTGGGCAGAGGTGATGAAGGACCAGGGTAGGCTTAGCACACCTAATCTCTTGAGCAAACTATATAAGAGAGGTAACTGAATCTTTTCAAGATAAATCCCCAAAGAATGAAACCCCAAGTGTGCATAAAGATGATGCAGGACTGAACTGGAGATTGTTAAAAATTATATGATATTCCTGAAAGACTGAAGAAATGAGTTTTGGGTGGATTAAAAACATTGAGATCACTTTTACCCCAATCGAAGATATGATCCAAGTCAGACATTAGGTGTGCCATAACCTCATCCCTTGTTTCTTGAAGTAACTGCTGAGATGGACACTGCAAGAAGCGAAGGGTGAAGGGTGGAGACATCAGCATATGAATGAATAAGGTTAGATGCACAGCTTTGAAAGTCATTAATGAACTGAAGGTAGAGAGTTGGTGATAAGACAGAGCCCTAAGGAACACCACTATTGATAGCTCTATTGATAGCCATTTAGAACAGCAGCTATAGAACGACCAGACAGGAATCTCAAGACGAAGGCACAGGTAGAAGGACAGAAACTCTTAGAGGGCATTTTGGAAATAAGAAAATTATGCCTGACTCGACTGAAAGAATTTGAGATGTCATGTGCAATGGCAAAGCTTTCGCCAAAGTCCCGAAACAAGGACGACCAGGAGGATGAAAAGTAGGTGAAAAGATCGTCAGTGGAGTGTCCCTGGCGGAACCCATACAGACGATCAGAAGGAAGATTGTGCTAGGAAAAATTATTTAAATTGTTTTCCTTAAAAAAAAAAAAAAAAAAATCCATAACTTTTGAAATACTGGTTGTTAAAGATTAAGGCGATAGTTAGAGGGCTGGGAATGATTGTCTTTCTTTGAGATAAACTTCCTGCAAGAAGGAAAGGTACAAGTTGTCCCCGCTGCGGAATGATTTACCCGCTCTCACTCACAGTTTTTTCATGGTTTGAGTGAATCTGAGTGATTATTCCGTGTGCAAATAGTCTATCTGTGTATACAAGTGTCTTGGAAGAATTATCCCAGTGAAAGGTGTGAAAGTCCAGTGTATGCTAGAGTTTTTTGCTATGTTTTAAGTGTGAAAAGCTCTGTCTGGTCGTGTGTTTGTTTATCTACGTTTGGCGCCAGACAGGGTGACTGCGGTGGGTGGTTATTATTCTCGTGGAAGTGATTAGTATTACCCTGTGTAAATTAGAGCTACAATTGGGTGAGTGTTAACTGTATGTTATTTCACCAGTAAGAACAGTTTATAACCATTCGGAATTGAGTGGAACTTCTGTTTTGTTTTGATTTCTTTGTTCGAGCTGATGTAGGGTGAGTGGAATTTTGTAATGTGTTGACTTGTCTTTCTATGAACTGAGCTTTATTTTCTGGTGATACAGCAGTTCAGTGTAATTGTTGTGTATTAACAGTAGTGTGGGAACGATTTTGTGACGATTTAAGCAGTTTGTGGCAATCAGTTGTGATTGGGGTTGGCGCCGTTGTGTTGGTAGACGTAAACAACTAGAGTCTGGTACAGTATACTTGGTGTATTTAGTGTTAAGCATTCCCCTGTGCACAGTGTGTGAGTGAGTGAGTACTATTCCTTTAGTTTTTGTTTGTTTGTTTGTTTGTTTTCGCCACCGAAAACAGTTCATATCCCAGGTTTACAGTTATCCTTACAGGTAAGATATAATTGTATTTTCATATGTTGTAATTTTTCAGGTGATAAACAACTTATTTGTGTATTGTAAGACTCTGTTGTGACTTCATTGTTGTTGTATTTCAGGTAGTGTAATTTTAGTTCTTCATTCCAGGTAACGGTTAGCTTTCCATTCTTTGTAACAGGTGTATTACTAACCAGTAAGGTAGCTATTCCTGTACAGTTCTAAACAGCAACAAGACCCCCACCAGTAAAACCTGTAACCATTGCATAAATTGTCACTGTTCAAGCAGGTTTTGTATATAACTTATTCGTGTTCCAATATCTCTTCCAGGTACTAATCAGTATTACCAGATTCTTTTTCTCTGATTAATCCTTGCAGTTACCTTGCATTTCAGAATTCCACGGAACATCATTTGCGTAACCTGCTCCGGTAGTTTCACAGGATCCTTTTATACAGACCGCACCTTTGTTTGCAGGATGTGCAAACTACGTCAGAGCCTGGAAGACCAGCTGACCGAGGCTACGAACAATATTAACAGTCTGACCCGAAAAGTAGATGTGCTGGAGGAATTCATCGCGAGTAATGTCGGACACACTGCAGAGGACAATGTCACTGCTAGGCCAACTGCAGTCCAGGTTGACCATCCTCATCCTGCTGTAGTTACTTCTCCCCCCACCATACAGAATGAGTTCCAGCCAGTGCGGAATGGTACAAGGCTTGTAAGGAAAAGAAGCATCATTCCAGTAACAACATACAACAAGTTTCAGATTCTCACAGAAGTAGAGGAAGAGCCCCATGAGGCACGGGTTGTGGGGGACTCCATCATCCGTGGTCAGTTGGTGTTTTGCGGCCAGGCACCCTCTAAACGAAAGCGTTTTTGTATTCCAGGTGCAGGAGTAGATAACGTAACAGAGGCTGTGGATGACTTTTATGAGAATGTTGAAAATGACAGCCTTGTTATCATTCATACAGGTACCAACGACGTCATGCGAACCCGATCAGAGGAGCTGATGGAGAAGTACAGGAAGATGATCGGACGCTACAAGGAGACAACTAACCATATTTTAATTTCAGGCATACTACCAAGGATTAATGCAGGGAATGCCTTCTTCAGCAAAGCATTTAGTATTAATAACAGAGTCATGTCACTTTGCTTACAGGAAGGAGTTCAGTTCATCGACACGTGGAACCAATTTTACGAGCAGCGTACACTGTTTACGAACGATGGACTACACTTCAATGCCGTTGGTTCTGCCCATCTCGGTCGTTTGCTTAATGAAGCCATAAGTTTTTACTGCAGAAAAAACAAGCATCACGGGAGGCAAACGTAGATGTCGTACGATCTGATAAATCAATAAATAATGGAAGCTCCCAACATCAGAAAGGAAAGCACATTAAAGCAATCCTTGCAAATGCTCGTAGTCTACGTAATAAATTTTCTGATTTAGAAGCCCTTGCCTTTACCGAAGATTATGATGAAATTGGAGTAACAGAATTGTGGCTAAATACTGAGCAGAGAGATTTTCTAGCGGAGTTTAATTTACCAGGCTATCACATTTTCAGTTGTGAAAGGAAGAATTGAGCAGAGGGCGGCGTGTTGTTATATGTTAAATCAGGATTTCATCCAGTCGAAATTACCAAGCCATGTATCGAAAACATCAACACTATTTATAATCAGCTTAGAAATTAATATTGTCATAAAATCACTCTTGGGTTAATTTATCATCCACCTGGTCAGCCACTCAACATCGATAATGAAATCTACAATCAAATTGCTGAACTATCTTGTATGCAAAGCACTAATATTTGGTGACTTTAATTTACCAGTTCCAAAATGGGGAGAAGCCCTATCCTTACACACAGGGTCAGACCTATATACAAATTTGCAAGAAAGTTCTTTGTATCAATTTTGTAAATTATCCAACACATGGAGCTAACATCCTAGATCTTGTCTTAGCTACATCAAAAAATGTACTGAGTAATGTTATTGTAGGTGAAGAATTTAGTACAAGTGATCATCGCATGGTTACATTTAACATTAAATTTAGTGAAGACAGTGTCAAGGCCAGTTGTGAGAAAGTGCCCTACTTTAAGAGAGCAAATTTTAAGAAATTAAAGGCAATTGCAGGTGCAGCTGACTGGCATCCCATTATCGAAACTTTAGATATCAATGAAGCGTGGAGTTACTTTACAGAAACTCTCAACAGTGCCATCAAATTATGTATTCCTATGCGCAACAGAAGGCCCGCCAAAAATTCTAAACCCAATTGGTGGAACTCCAATATTAAACATTGTCTAGAAGCAAAAAAAATCGTGCATACAAGAAATTATAATACCACAAAGATTCAAAGTGATAAAAATGAATACGATGCCCTTCGACGAAAAGCCAAAAAATTAATCAAATGCAGTAAAAAAAAACTTGAGACACATATTGCAAGTATCAGTAAATCAAATCCCAAAGAATTTTTCAATTAGATAAGCAAAAAGGTAATAACTCCATCAATCGGTCCCTTAGTCACAGATAATGGAGAGCACACTGATGATGAAACTATGATGGCAAAAATTCTTAATACTTTCTTCGCGTCAGTATTTACAACAGAAAATATACATACAATTCCTACTGTTTCCCCCATTCCTATAGAAGAGGGCAACATAATCACTGACATCACAGTCAGCGAGCACGACGTACTGCTTGCACTAAACAGATTAAAAGAGAATAAAGCACCAGGACCGGACAAAATATCACCACGTGTATTGAAGGAACTACAGAATGAAATATCAAAGCCTTTAGCTGAACTTTTTAGCTTAGCATTTAAGAGCAGTAAGGTGCCACATGAATGGAAGCTTGCTAACGTAACCCCAAAATTCAAAAAGGGCAACAGTGCCCAACCAGAAAACTACCGCCCAATTAGCTTAACATCGGTGGTTTGCAAATTGCTTGAAACTATTATCAGAAACAAGTTTGTAAAACACTTAGAGACAAACAATCTCATAAAAGATTCGCAACATGGTTTTCGTAATAATCGCTCTTGCCTCACGAATCTGCTGGACTTTTTCAATGCTATACTGAACATGTATGGCGAGACTAAATCTGTTGATGTGGTTAACCTCGATTTTCAAAAGGCTTTTGACAAAGTTCCACACAAAAGACTCCTTCAGAAGCTAAAGGCACATGGTTTCAGCGGCAGTGTTCTCGGGTGGGTAGAAGATTGGCTCACCGGACGAAAGCAAAGAGTTGTAATAAATGGAAAAGAGTCAGACTGGATAAACGTTACAAGTGGAGTGCTGCAGGGTTCAGTGTTAGGTCCTATTCTTTTCTTAATATATGTGAATGATATTGACGAAGGATTGTGTTGTATGATTTCAAAATTTGCTGATGATACTAAAATAGGTAACAGAGCAGATACAGCACTACAAAGACAGTCAGTTCAGAGAGATCTTGATCAACTGTTTAACAGGGCCCAAGTCTGGCAAATGGATTTCAATATTAATAAATGCAAAGTGTTAAACATTGGCAGTGAAAAGGTAAGAGCAAGTTATAGCATGAATAATGTCTAGCTTGATAGGGTAAACCATGAAAAAGACTTAGGAGTTATAATAACAAATGATTTGAAACCAGGCAAACAATGTACGGAAGCTGTGAAGAAAGCCAACAAATTGATTGGGTTCATAGGCAGAGCATTTGAATATAAATCCGATAATATCGTCTTCACTTTGTATAATTCCTTAGTACGCCCGCACTTGGAGTATTGCATTCAGTTTTGGTCACCGTATTATAAAAAGTATATGGAAAAGCTTGAAAGAGTGCAGTGAAGGATAACAAAGATGATACCTAGATTGAGAAATAAACCATACGAGGAACGTTTAGAAGCCCTTAATCTCTTTACCCTAACAAAACGGAGGATTCGAGATTTAATTCAAGTATTCAAGATATTCAAAGGACATGATAACATGGCTGTCGATAAATACTCCACAGTTGATCACTCAAACTACTCTAGGGGCAATGGGCATAAAATAATTGGCGAACGATTCCAGTCGCATGAAGCTAAGCATTTCTTCTTCAATAGAGTTGTAAATATATGGAATAAATTGCCCTCCAACGTAATAGACTGTAATACAGTACAAACCTTTAAAGGTCGCCTGGATAAGTATTTGGCATCCAACCCCGACCTTAATATGTTTACTCCTGAATAAAACACTTGTGTATGTATAATTTTCTATTTTATTTTATTTTAGTTTCTTAGAGCCTGGATCAATTTATTAAATGCAAATATAGTATATGCACAGACTAGGATATGCACAGATAGCCCTGAGTTAACGGTCACTACTCATACTTTCGACCTGTGATGGGCTGTGGATCACTGAGGGTCCCTGTTAGTTACGTGGCCATCCTTGGGATTTTTTTAATGTACCAGGGGTCACCGCTTCAGGAGGTGACTTGTTTGCTTGTCCCGCATGGGAAAGTTCCTAGTCCCAGTGGAATGAATGGAGCTGGGGCCTGATTGACTGCTGCCTACCTTAATAGCGCCAGGCAAAGCTGCCACACCACCCCTGAATATCCACACTGTGCACTGTGCAATTTCCACACTGTGTCCGCAGACGCCCCGTCAACTCAACGTACCCGTACAGCGACATGCATTAATTATTTATTTATTCGATTACTCATTGTACTTTAGTACTTTCTCTTTCAGGTTATTCATACTGGTAGCTTATAGATAATGTATTATAGAATGTAGCTTTTCCTTTTCAGTCTTGCCTATGAAATTTCCGTGTCAGTTTTTCCATGCTGCGTGGTGGTTTTTCTCACTTTTTCTTGCCAGTTTTGGCTGGAGGGTTTGGTGGCGGGGGGAGCCTTCTTGCTTTACTATCCTTATCCTTCAGCATGTAGAGTTAGATCTTGTAGTCATAGTCTACTCTGTGCCAAACAGCCTCAAAAGGACCATAAGGTCTGTTGCTGTTTGCTTTCCTTTGTACTCCTTTGTACAAATGCAAAAGAGTTTGCCTAGGCAGGGTAAACCACAGTTCTTGCGAACAATAGGAGAGACTCCATGAGTCCCATATGCAATGTTAATATTGACGGAAAATACAACAACAGAAGAAGTTTTAATGTCAGCCATGAGGAAGTAAGATGGGAGGAAGTGATGGATTGGAATCATCTAAGGGGGAATTGGAAGAGAAAGTCTGAGAGAAGAGGTCTGCTATATAAGTGGAAGAAATAGCTACACTGCCATCAGAGTGGAAAAAAGAGGGAAGGACGGTGAGGTAAAGTTGTTTGGCTTTTGGCAAGGAGCCAGGAGGAGCGGAAAGAATTTAAGTTGAAGGTTTCAGTGCAACTAGTATGACTGAAATCATTTTAAACAGAGTGAAGAACAGACTTAGCATGATTCTGGGCAGAAACATAATAAAGAAGGAGATTCAAGGGAGGGTTGGCTCCAGTACCTCTTGTAGGCCTTATGCTTGTGGTGGACAGTGCAAGAACAAGCGCAATTAAACCATGATTTTATTGCAGTAGTCACTGAACAAGACAAAGGAATACACGCGTTCTTGCCCGAGAAAATAACCTTCATTATCTCAAGGCACACTGAAATGGCTCGGCCACAGGAGCAATAATTATTCCAGGGAAAATCAAATAAGTAATGCCTGAGGGCCTCCCAATCAACAGCTCAAAAATGCCACAGCTGGCATTTCTTGTAAGGGTCCACAGGCCTTAATGGAATGACAGTACAGAATAAGGTCATAAAGTTGTGATCAGAGGAGCTCAATGGAGAAAAAAAGATTCACAGCATAAGCTGAAGGATTAGTAGAACGGGAAAGGTCAGGTATGTTGGAGTTCTCACCATGACGGTCAGGGATAAGGGAAAGGTGCTGCACAAGCTGCTTTAAGACATTATGGATAGAAAAGATGTCGGCTTCTTCACCAGGAGGATCAGTGAAAGGCTAGGAGAGTCAAAGATGGTGGTGAACATTGATGTCACCTACAGTAGAATGGAGATTTTAGGGGAAGGGGAATTGATAGGATGTGTTAGAGGTTAGAAGGTCGAAGAATTCTTCATAGTCATAAGAATTTGTTGATGAGTAAACGGCATAGATTATTAAGGCACAGAGTGACAGGATAAACAAAGCCAGAGAGTGGATAATTCAGAAAATTCAAGTTCAGGAATGCAAGAGGTACACACACACACACACACACACACACACACACACACACACACACAATATCTATCTATTATATATATATATATATATATATATATATATATATATATATATATATCTATATATATATCCTTGCGTGCACCTACGAACACAGGCACACACATACACGCAAATACAGACACATGTACATAGAGGCATACACACATGTCAATACACATGCTGAATTTTTTCAGTGTTTCGGTAACAGAGAGTAGGCCACCATGCTCTCCAATTCAAGTTCCTCTGTGAACACCTAACTACATGCACATTACACACTTCACTTCTCATTCAAAATTTTATAAAAGAAAATGGCATCTACTAACCAAGCTTCAGAGTCTTCGGGGGGGGGGGGCTCAAAGCCCCCAACATGCTCCTCACTCCCAGTGACGACCCGGCGATTGCCTGGAACCACTGTTTGACTCACTTCTACATTTCTGCAGCATTCGCGGCCTTTCCTCTACCTTTCTTTGTTGAGCACCACATCTCCTCTAAACCTCACTTTCTCTTCCTAAGACTCAACTGTCTGAGACGAATGATAGCAAACCCTTTTTTGTATCCTCGTACTTACTCAAAACTTATTTCAAAGCCAAAGGTGGTTGTTGTGTATATGTTCGTAACAACATGTCTTGCACTCGCCTACTTAAACTTGAATCTTAATTTTCTACTCTCTGGCTTCGGCTTTCCTGTCATTCTCTGATAAAATATGTCTGTACTTTTTACTTATCCCCTAGTTCTACATACTATGAAAAATTCTTTGACAATGTTACTTCTAAGATGGAACACATTATATTCATTTCTCCTTTCTCTGAAATCTCAATTCTATGACATTTCAATGTTCACCACCACCCTCAGCTCTACTCTCCTTTTACTAATCCACCTGGTGAACAAGCCTACATTTTTTCTATCCCTAACGATGCAGAGCAGCTTGTACAGCACCTTTCCTATATCCTACACTGCCTTGGAAAGTTCCAACATACTTGACCTCTTTCTTACATTTTATCCCTCTGCTCATGCTGTTAATCTTTCCACCCTGGTGGGCTCCTCCAATCAAAATCTTATCACCTTATCCTGTTCTACCACTCCAGTAAGGCCTGTGGTACTGTGGAGCTGCTGATTGGGAGACTCTCACGCAGAACTTGTTTGATTTATTGCTTTCTTGGCCGAGAGCCACCTGAATGTGCCTTATATATTACAGAGGTTATTCTCTTGGGCATGGAAGCATACATTCTTTTCTCTTAAACACGCTTAATTTAATGCTGTCCACAACAAGGTAATGGCCTACAGAAGATACTGGAGCGAGCCCACTCCTGAATCTCATCTCTTTTGTTTCTGCCCGGAATCGTGCTTCTGTCTGTTCTTCCCTCTGCTAAAAATAATTTCATCCGTACTAAATGCTCTCAACTCTCCAACTCATTTCTTCCAGCTCCTCCTGGCACCTTCCCAAAAACCTTTCTTACAGCTTTACCTCATCACCCTTCCCACCTCTTTTCCACTCTGATGGCTCTCTAGTTATTTCTTCTACTGACAAAGCAGAACTTCGCTCAGATTTTCTCCTCCAATTCCACCTTAGACGATTCCAGTGCTGTTCCTTCATCACTTCCCCCCCTTTGACTTCCTAATGGCTGACAATGAAATTTCTTCAATTGATGTAGTTTCTGCCATCACTGGCCTCGGTACTAATAAGGGAAATGAACCTGATGTGATTCCTCCTGTTGTGTCGAAAATTGTGCTTCTGTGTTCATATCCTGCCTAAGTAAATTCTTTCGCCTTTGTCTATCAACTTGTGCCTTTCCTTCTTGCTGGAAGTTTGCTGTCACTCAGCTTGTCCCAAGGAAGGGTGACCATTCCCCTCCCTCTAACTACCGCTCAATTGCTTTAACATCCTGTTTTTCAAAAGTTTTCAAGTCTACTGTAAACAAATAAAGAAAAGATTCAAAGCATCATTTCTATCACAGCCTTCTCTCGATCTTCATTATGAGTTCTGCCAGACATTCTGCTGGCTGTCTTCTCACCTACCTTTTAGACTCCTGGTCTCAAAGGCTTTCGATCAAGTCGAGGATAAATTATTGATTTCCAAACTGTCCTCAAATGTTTCTTTCCTTCTATCTGTGCCTTCATCTTCTGCTTCGTTTCTGGTCGTTCTGTAGCTGCTGTTGTAAACGGTCCCCGTTCATCTCCTAGAGCTATCAATGGCGGTGTTCTTCAGGGCTCCGTCCTATCACCATTTTTTTTTTTTTTCCATCAATGACCTACGTTGTACAACTAACCCTATCCAGTCATATGCTGATGACTCCACCCTTCGCCTCTCCGTTCGTTTACAGTAGCATCCATCTCAGCAATTACTTCAACAAACAATGGATGAGGCTATGGGTCACCTAATGTCTGACTTTCCCATATAATTGACTGAGGTAAAAACAATATTGCATTTACTGCAGTTGTCACATCTATCAATCCTACAAAATTTTCCACATGAGTACATACATTTTTTTTTTTTTTACAATATCCAACTGAATTCGTCATCATCTTTAAACATATTTGGCTTTCTTTTTCTCGGGCTTTGTCTTGGAAAGGACATATTATCTCTGTTGCTAAATCTGCTTCTAAGAGATTGGGTGTGCCAAGCCGACTCCGTGCCTTCCTACCCATGAACAGTTGTTGACTTTATAAACGGGTTTTATTCGCCCCTGTGTAGAGTACAATTGTCATGTGTGGGGAGGCTTCCCACATACAGTTTTGCTTAACAAGCTGAAGTCTTTTTGTGTCATTAATTCTCCTCCTTTTACTGGCTCCCTTCAACCTCTGTCTCTTCACCGGACTGTTGTACAAGTATCTTTATCTTTTTTCTGTCGCTGCTTCAATGGTCACTGTTTCTCTGACCTTGCTGCTTGTATTCCTCCACCACTACGGCTGTTGCATAGCACCAGTCTAGCAGCAAACTCTCATTCATTTTCTGTCCAACTCTTTAATGGAAGAGTTAATCTTTACTTCCAGTCCTCATATATGCAACAGGTCAACTTTGTAACTCTCTCCCTCTGTCTGTATTTCCTACTGCCAATGATCTCCAGAGTTTCAAACGCAGTGTGTCCATGCATCTCGAAATGAATGGATCTTGAATCTGGCTCTCTGTTATCTTGTTTTTTTCTTGGAGGGAACAACTTGCCGGCTCCTGGCCTTTGGTTCCTTCTGCCTTGCACAAAAAGGAATATGCAGACATGGACATAAGCTCACACGCACATACAAAAACACACACATTCTCATATATGCATATACACACGCGAAGACTGACACATACATACACACATGGATGCACACACATACGCTTGTACACACGCACGCACAAACACAGGCACACTAGCATACTCACATACAAGCACACACCCACTCACGCACATACGCACACATGCATGTACGCACACACGCACATATGCACACATGCACATACACACATACCCATATACGCTCATTCATATGCACATTCACACGCACATATTAACACACGGAAATACGCTCATGCAGAAACGCATGTACGAACACAAGCATACTCGTTCACATGCAAGGACACAAACTTGCACACACACACAAATATGTACAAGCGCACATTTGCACATACTTACGTACATACATGTTAACAGATACACGTGTGTGGATGCACACGTGCACATATATGCACACACATACACACACACGCGCACACACACGCACACATGCACAGAAACACACATGCACAGAAGCACACATGGTAACACACATATACACCCGTGATCACACGCACACAAGCTGAGAATCACCGACACCCACACACACAAAATTACAGTAAATTAGAGTGCTTTAACGTGGCCCAGTGAAATGAGTAATATATCCGTTTATAGGTCTTTAATGCCGAAGGCTTCAAAGATGAGAGAACAGATCTATAACCTATTTCAGTAGACACTGTTATTAATATTGCTTTTGTGACTTCTTGTTTCTGTTTCTGGATCCCTCTATCCCGTACTATAGTGGGTTTAAATGATGATGATGATGATGATGATGATGATGAATTTATTCCACTCCACTGATATCAATTCCCTTCCTTCATTTTCGCGTAAGTTTCATGAATAGCTCATTAAACTATTTTCACTAACATTATTTAAATAATTCCAATAAATTCTTCATCACACCTTCTCCCCTCTCAATACTGCCATTCTTCGTCGTTTTCACAGCATCTTTTACTTCTGTCACCCATACATTTTCTGCTACGGGATTGTTTTCATTCTCACCGACCAACCCAACCTTGCTTACCGCAACTCTACTTTCGGCATTCACATTCATCTGGGAGAAAATGACATAAAATAATGAAATACGTATTTATGTCCTGAGTCTGTGAGGAGGGCTCTTAATGAAAACCCTAAAAACGTTTCTCATTAAGCATCAGCAGCCCTTCCTGTCATTACACACTACATCCAAGCACCATAATGAGTATATCGAGAAAGTTTATAATTTATTTCCCACTCGCGTCTCATGATAAAAGATTTACAAACTTTCCTTTTTGTTATCTTCAACAAGTATCTCCGCACCATAAACATGCGCTGATGATTTAGTTCCCGGTCGTTATCAAGCGACTGTGCCACCTCCAGTGTTGTGGCGCCCTAGATCTGCTCGTCAGTGAAGTAAAATTTTCTTTTGCAATATTAGGGGACTTCACTCCAACATCAACTCTGTTCAAAATTTCCTCCAGTTTGAATACCCTGATCTGCTATTTTTAACAGAGACACAAGTTAGCTCCACCTCTGATTTAGCTAGATTTAATTTTCCTTGCTATATCTTGATTCAAAATTTCAGACCCAAATGAGGCGTATGTTGCCTTGCTAAACCAGAAATTGCCCTGGAGGAGATTACTAAATTTAATTGTCCTTATTTCGACTATTCCATATACAAATTAAATTCTTTTGGTAAAATTAAGTATTTCTGTTGTGTTTATCGTTCCCCTAATGCCCCTCCAGATCCGAGTTAATTTGACTCTATCTTCACAGCTAAGTGTCCTCAATGTTAATACTGCATCAGAAATTACTATTCTGGGTGATTTTAATGTCCATAATGTTGAATGGCTCACTTATTCAGCCAGAACTGATGACTGTGGTCTTGAATGTGAGCTATTTGCAGACTCATTTAATCTCACCCAGTTAGCCAGCCAACCCACCCGTGTACCAGACAACCCTGATCAAAATCCCCACCTACTGGACCTGTTTCTAATAACCATTTCAGATAATTATGATGTCGAAGTGAAGTTCCTCCTCGGATCCTCGGATCATTGTCTGATTCAAGCCACCAGTTTAACACCTACCACGCCCTCCTGCTCTGAACCTGTCGTGGTGACTAAATGGCACTACGATGGGGCAGACTGGGAGGGACTCCATAATTTTTTCACGGATGTTCCTTGGGCCTTTTTCTCCCAAGATACAAATTCCACATTGGGTCACATACAGGTTTTCATGAAAGTCGGCATGAAAACATTCATTCTCCATCATACTTACAGAAAATAATTTAATTCTCGTAAATGGTTGGACCACAATTGTGCTAGAGTAACAGAACATAAAACAATAGTCTATAAAACTTATACAAGGACCAAAACCAAAGAAGCCTTTAACTATTATAGAAATATCAGAAACCATGCCAAAACTATTGTCAATCTTTCTAAATCAAACTTTCTACACAGACAGGCTAACAAACTACTAAACAACCCAAATAATAACAAAATATTCTGGTCAACCCTTAATTCATTCAAAAATAACTTAACACCTTTTCCATTCCACCTTTACAATCCCCCAATGAAAATCTAGTAAGTGACCCACGTGGAAAAGCCAAACTTCTTGTTGACATTTTTTCAACAAACTCAACCCTAAATACAGAAAATCACAATATTCCTGTACTGGATTTTGATTCCCCTCAAATACCTCCTTTCATGATTCACACCACATACTTACAAGCAGTATTACAGAATCTCTCAGCAGACAAAGCTACTGGTCCAGATGAGATTCCTTCAATAGTACTTAAAAATTGCTCCTTGGTGTTGGCTCCTGTATTGGCAAAAATTTTTCCGCTTATGCATCCGTACCTTAAATTTTCCAGCCTCTTGGAAAGAAGCAAATATCCATCCTGTTCCTAAAAAGGGAGCAACTTCTAATCCATCAAACTAGACCAATTGCAATAACTTCCATTCTCAGTAAAGTTTTTGACACTAATTAACAAACATATAGTCAAGCATCTACAAATTAATAATTTAATCAATAATCGGCAGTATGGATTCAGACGAGAACGTTCAACTGTAGACATTCTTTGCCTTCTTACCCATCAGATTAACAAAACAATAGACCAACACGGTGAAACACACACAATAGCACTTGATATCTCAAAAGCATTTGACAGAGTATGGCACCAGGCCTTATTGTCTAAGATGTCACACTATGGCCTTGCATCACTGGTTCCTCTAATTTCTTCTTACCTTCATAATAGAAAAATACGGGTCATGGTAGATGGAATTTATTCTCAGTTTCATTCCATAAATGCTGGCGTACCTCAGGGATCAGCTTTGGCGCCAACCCTCTTTCGCATTCATATAAATGACCTCCTATCTGTCACTCACAACCCAATACACTCTTCTGCTGATGACTCGACCCTTCATAGTTCTTTCACAATTAGTACCTCCTTTACACAATGTGATATTATAAATTCCCAAATAAACACAGCAATTTCTCTGAACCAGGACCTTTCCAAAATTAATCAATGGGGACAAACAAAGCTGGACTCATTAATGCTCAGAAAACTAAATACATTAATTTCTCCAACAGAAAGAATCCCTCAGACTCTCACATGATTTTAAATGATGTCAATATTCCCATATCCACTACAATTGATATCCTAGGTGTTACTCTAAACCCCAACCTAAGCTGGACAGCTTATGTTAAATCCCTTGCTAAAAATGCTTCCAAAAAATTGGGACTTTTGTTAAGAGTTCGTGAGTTCTTCACTGATCAGCAGGTGGCCACAATATACAAAAGTCATGTGCGTTCTCAGATCGAATACTGTTCACCACTGTGGAGTGGATATGGAGCGGTTGCATTGAGGCAGTTGGACAAAATTCAAAATAAAGCCTTTAGAGTAATCAATAATCCTGTCATTATGCAGGACCTTCCTCCTTTATCAGTACGTAGAGATGTTGCTTCTCTAGCATTATTTTATCGATATTTTTACCATAAGTGCTCTGACGAACTAGCTTCAATTGTGCCTCCCCTTCACATTTTCTCCCGAAATACTCGGACAGCTGGGAGCGCCCATGAATTCACACACTCTCTCCCGCAATGCAGAACCTCTGCTTATAAAAATTCATTTATCCACAGAACTGCCACTCTCCGGAAATCACTTCCTGGGAGTTGTTTCCCACAAACATTTAATCCACTTCAATTCAAATCCAGTTGTTATAAATATTTTATGAATGGAGGATGCTTTTAGGCACATGTTTTTTTTTTTTTCCTTTGATTTTCCTTCCTCCATTTTTTATTTAAAAAAAAAAAAAGTCTGTAGTCACATCTAAGTACTGTATATCCATTCACCTTGCATTCCATTTGTGCTTCTTAGGCATCAACCAAGTTAGCCTTTTTTTTTTTTTGTCTGCCATAGCCACATTTCTACTACCTCATTCCTTTCAGTGCACCTGCCGTTTTCTTTTTCCCTACTGCCTACGATCTCCTGTCTTTCAAACGCAGTGCGTCCAGGCATCTGGAAATTAATAGATCTTGAATTTGGCTCTCTGTTGTCTTCTTTTTTTTTTCTTGGAGGAAGCAGTTTGCAGGCTGCTGGCATTTGTCTCCCTTTTCCTTGCATATAAAAAATAATAATAATAATAATTTAGGTAGCCATCCGTTCTTCCATCTACTCGTACCATCATAAGTGGCTTAATAATTAAACGCTAACATGCTCCAATTTTTAGTCTGTAAATTTTCATTTCTTTGTTTATTTTTGTCTCTCTGTTGGACATTAGTTTTGTCTAACCCACAACATGTATACACTTTGTCTGAGGGATTTCATTCTCAAATATTGATGTTGAGGATTGACTTCCATTTGTCACTTCTGCGTTCTGTGAGAGTAATTAGTGAAATGTAAATCATGAAGAGTAAAAAAGAACTTGACATTTGAATAGCCACATAACTTTTAATTACACCTGTACACAAAGGCACGTAGGAGTTACGTGTTCTATTCAGACTGTGTATAGGATATTCTGTTTTCCTGTCTGTGTCTGTCTATCTTTGAATTTACTTTCTTGAAAGATTATGAGAAAACTACTGAATGGAACAGCACCAGATTTTGCATTGTGAGTGAAGATTATCGGAGTAACAGGTGATTAATTTTATCTATCACGGTCATAAAATATAAGGAAAGGGCACAGTCAACTCAAACAGTTTTAATCCGATTTTGACCAAACCTGTTAGAAGGGTGAAGGGCCTGAAAAAATGGAGTCATTCAGTTTTAATACAATCACTCAGAAGTAAAGGTCATAGGGTGCGTTAGAAAATTCTGTCCTTTTTTGTAAATAATCTTGACTCGATTTCGATCTCAGTGCAAGTGTTTAGGGTGTGCCTATGATGAACTGAAATTGTTTTCAGATGTGAAAGGTCAAGATCACAGGATAAGGTTACATAAGGACGTTTGATCTGATTTGAACCTAATTTGTCGGATGGATTAAGGGCTAGGGAAGGATTAAGTAATTCCTTTAGTGGTAGGCTACACTGTTCTTTTAATAGTATTTATGTCTCTAATGTACAGTCATGAATACTTATGAAGGGCGGGGAAGTCTGCCACTAGAAGGCAGGTTAATTGCACACGTCCACCCCTAAGCTACCCCTCCTTACGCTCACCAAAGCACTGATTTGTTAGATGACTGGATAGAAGATCTGAAGCTTAGCCCACTCTAACGTCTTGCCGAATATAATGTTACTTTCATTTATCTTGCAATAATGTATATTATTAGGTGCAGGAATCACCTTCAATTCCATGAAGATAATTATATTGAAGTTTTAGCAGATTTCAATAGAATCACTCCACTATTTAGATTAGAACGAACGTCTTCTAAACTATGTTCTAAAATCCAAGTAACAGCGACAGTGATCATTGAACTGGCCGAAAAGGGGGATTTCTGGGCAAGAGGAGAAGAATGCATCAATGACCCCAGTGAAAAGCTCATGGATATGGTGGCAGCATGCCATGAAGAAGAGAAGTTTCTTAAATGTATTCCAGATGATGGCACAAGTCCCGATGTGGACACTCAAAATGCTTGATATAGTATTGAAACACGATGCTGGCCCCCCTGTCTTCAACTTGTGACCACTGCTTCAGGACGTTTAACACCTCTCTTCCCATCGCCTCTCCCGACCCAGAACACAATTTCTGGATAACCTTTGATGTAAGCCAGAAAAAAGAATAATTTCTCAAAAGGGGCAACACATGCATGTCTTGCAGAGTGGGACAGCAACACGAGTTGTGCTCACATTTTGTGTGAGGTCATTGCTCATGAACTGGAACTCAATTAGAAAGTATGCTTTCAATGAACTCATTAGAATGTATGCTTTCAATGAACTCAAAATTCAGAATTAAAAACATCTACTGTACATGCCTGCCATTATTTGTGTAAGGAAACAGGATGTTCAACAGAAAAAAGGTGTTTGGCATCCATATATCTGATGAAACATATGAATGTGCTTGGCATGTGTCTGTCACAGTTCATGCAAGGCCGTGCGAACTGTAGCTCATCAGTTGCATCTACCATACTAAAGTGGGTACTTTTTTTAACCATCGCGTTCAGCATATATTCCCACCAACCCTTCTTCCAGCCACCATTCCTGAGAAAATCATTTATTTATAAACCTTCATATGTCAGCTAATACTTAACCCCCCCCCAAAAAAAATAGTGTCATGATATCCACCAATCCTTCAACTTCAAGCTGATGGCCCCCAATTGCCCATGAATGGCGTGTAGTCAGAGAGAGTGAGTGGGCAAAGGGGGCAATTTTTTCGTCCATGTCTGTATGTGTGGCAGATACGCGATGACACAACTAAGGCTTATACTAGCCATCCACAATAATACAACTTCCAGAAGACCGCAGTCCACCACAAACACCATTTCCATATACGTTTGTCAAAAATGTGGCGGGAGTGCTGCTGTGAGTCTGGTAACCATTGCAATGACATTGAGACAGGCTGCCTCAGGTACAGACACGTGCACTTGCTTGTCTCACAACTGCATCACTGCCAACGCCTTACACACACACACACACACACACACACACACACACACACACACACACACACACACACACACACACACACACACACCACACACACACACACACACACCACACACACACACACACACACACACACACACACGGAGATGTATGTTTGGCTTGCATTGTCACTCGATTCTAGCACTGCTATGCCACTAGAAGTCTGGGTATTACATCAGCTACTACAAATACTATTACTACTACTATTACTACTAAACCACCACTACTACGACTACTACTACTACAACTACTGCCACTACTACAACTACCACTACTACTACTATACTACTATTACTACTACTACTACTACTACTACCATGACTACTACAACTACTACCACTACTACTACTGGTATATAAAACCTAAGAAAAATAATATTGTGAACAAAATAGTTATTCATGTACTGTGCATAATCGAAAATCTTTCCCAGTATGACAGAATTTTTTGCCTGTGATTTAAACTTTTTCATCATAATAAATATACTCACACGAAAAAAATAAGGCACTGATTTCATCATGAAACAAACATTCTGCTTTCATTCTTCACGCAAATAGACACAGCGGTGGTGTGAGGCTTACCGCACCACGTTTCCTCCTCCCTCCCTCCTCCACCTTCTCCCTTTCTCCGCTCCCTGCCTTCTCTTCCATTTCCTCATCCATGCCGATATCTCCCTCTCCAGGATTGTCAGTATCCTCTGTATCATTCCCATCATCGGAAATAGCAAACGAACGTACAGGGTGAAATGATGGGTGCACAGTGGATGATTCACATGCTTCACTCTCCTCATGTGATGTCTAAATATCGACACTCATTATGGCAGTTGCTTTCCTCAGAGAAAGAGTCATTTTCTTCACTTACAATTGGCTATAATGTCACCTCAAGTTCTCTCCATGTCATACTATCACTAAGGCCTTTTCTGGCCTTTAGACTTCATTGGTGCTCAGCCAAGGATCCAGACACAGGGAAAAATTTTTGCTTGGGTCTATCCATTATGGAGGTAACCAGGTAACAGAAGCATGACTTGGATGAATGCAGGAAGGTTGCCAGTGGTAGTATGTGGTGAAAAATAACCCGTGGAATATTCAAACAATGCTGCAAAACATTAGATCATGTATATGTGCCACCCAGATGTCTCCTGGTCATCATGTATGCATGTCACCCAGACGTGATGGATGAATAACTCACTTATAGCTTCTCTTATGGCATTCTTAAATCTGACAGACTTGTGCATGCAAGTGCGTGTGATTACAACATGCGATACATCTTATAAATGGATATTAGGGTGGTCTGTAAAATTCAGACACCTCGTAATTTACTGCAGAAAAAAAAATGATAAACATGCAAGGTTTGTCATTCAAAATCATTATTAGTTGAAAACAAAATAGTTCAGACAATTTGTGTGCAACCTATCCAATATTTTCATAGAATAATGATCTCCATACCTTTTTCCAGAATTCTAACTTTGTATCTTGCACAGATCATCTGCGATCATTGCTGAGTAATATACAAACTGATTCAAAAGCATTTACAAAACAAAAATGGCTACCATATACACCTAGGACCCACAGTACGTTGATCCCTAACTGTATCACTGTCCACTCAACCATGCTAGCATACTAGTATAAGATCAGACTTTGAAAAAAATAACTAGTGCGTGTATGACTGACCAGGCGGGTGACATCATCAGGGAGGCGGTTTTGGCGGTGAATGGCAGTGTTGATGGCACAGATGGCGGGGTCAAGACCCATGACTGATGCAAGATAGGTGCGAGCCAGGTACAGCACCAGACCGCCCGAACCACAGCCTACCACCAGCACTGAACTGCCTGCCATCACTCCGGCACCCTGCATCAACACAACATAAAGAAATACATCAGACAAATGTACGATAAGTTATTTTAACAGGACCAGCATAGAGTTGTCCACCACAACAGTGGCACCATACGTCAACACACCACATGTAGGAACATAAAACAAGCATAAGATACAGCTTAAACATAAAAGGATGAATAAAATGAATGGTGATCCAAGTTTTCAGTTTGTCAAAAGGAGGGCCGTTTAGCCCTCATCCGCCTGGGGTTTCCCGCCAATGCCCATTCCTCCTTATGAGGAATATCCGAGATTTTGGAAAAAATACCTTTACATTAAGTCCTAATATCTGCCAGTCTATAATAGCTGGAGAAAAAAATATACATTAGACTCACCAACTCTTCCTCTTTCAAGTAAAATCATCCCCAGGGTCTCCAGGTGGTCCCATTGATGAGTAAGGATAGGTTGAAGATGACTGGTTTTACACGTTTAGGCCACTGGCAATGACCAAGGACTCACTGGCTAGCGCTGGCAGCTCTGACCGGAGTGGAGATTGTAATGCTGCCTAGGAGTCCACTCACTCCTCGACTTTTCCTTAATCACCGTCATAAGGATGAGTCATCACCCTGTTCATGTGGCTCCCCGAAGTGTTTTCCGCCCGTTTCATAGTGCCACTATACCTCATAGGTGTGTGGGAAAAGAATAGCTCATTTTCTGTACTCACTTCTTGCATCAGTTATAATAATTTCTCTCTACTACAACACTTATAATTGCACTTGACATCACGATTATGGGTAATTGCACATTGACAAGTAAATGCTGTGGCTGTTTCATGCAGTATGGTTGAGTATGAGGTAATTACTTGTACTATCATTCAGACTGATTTGTACTAATCAGGGGCATCATGAAAATCTAACAGATGTTATACATAACTTACATTATTTGTACTGTACATCACAAATACGCTTATGCTCACATATTCAGCACTATCTCCTGAGTATCGAGGGAAAAAATTTTAGTTAGAGCCAACCAAGTAATTTTCTCTCTGGCCCACTCACAAGTGGTTTTCTTTCATGTTGCAGGTAGGCTAACTCAAGGTATTGCCAATAATTTTTTCACCAATAACCAATAAACAGTATAAACTATTGCACTGCACTTTTAGAACTTATTATGAAACACATATCATAGCACTTACTAGAAATCACTTATAATATCTACAATTTCACTTATGTATATATATATATATATATATATATAAACAGATTTGTGCATACCTGTATACTATTTTTACATTTTCTCAAACACCTGGTCAATAATCACACTTGGAGTGATACTTGCAAAAACATTTAAGGCATAGGGGAACTTTGCACTCTGCACATTGGTAGGCTGTCTCTTTTTGTGCTGGAAGATGGTGTTTGGTTGTATTACAGACGTGGCACCGCCTGTTTGCTTAACGACCTGCCTTGGTACGGCCAATCTCTACCAGCCTGTGCCGTCAGAAGTTGTCTGCACAGTTTAGCCTGTCAGCTGTAAGTGCTGTCTGCATCCCCCACCTGGCTCCTGTGCAGCTGAATTCTCTTCAAGGAGTTCACGTGCAAGCTTTCTCTCAAACTCTCATAGAAAGAGAGGTTTCCTGACGAGCTCCTTGAACAGTACGAAACTGTTCAGGACAGCGATATGAAGAGGGTGTGAAAATGCCTTCTTGTACCATCTGCTGGACTTACATAGACAATCAACCTCACCAACTTGCATGTCTGATTTATCAACAAACCGCATGTTGATGTTATAATCGTTGATGGCAACTGGCCTTAACACGGGTTCCCCGGTCCTGTAGTCTGTTTTTCCCATTTCCTCAAACACACCCTTATGTACTGTTGACACCATGTTAATCCATCTCTTGTCATGCCAGAGAAGGGCTAACATAGAGTCACATTTCTTGGTAAGATGGACTCCTTTCTCAGTATTTGCTGGGAGTACAGGGAAATTCTCTCTGTTTGCCCGAACGGTTCCACAAGACCCAGTACTGTGTTAAAACAAATACATGGTCAATACTGGAACCATGTAGGGGAGGGCAGTGATGGTTCGGTCACACAAAAAATATATATTTATAAAACTTCAGGTTTAACCCACCATGCCCCTTGACATGTATACACATCCAAACGTTTTGTCACTGTGACTCCCGTTGATGTGTATAAATGCGTGGCAATTGCAAGGTCCGTCATCTGCACATTTTTCAAATTTTGTGCATGATTTTGGGTACATATACACGGAACACCTTCCTCTACCCAATGCCAGGCAGGGACAATGTCTTACCTTGTATGACCTCCTCCCCCACATGCCATTGTCTCAGCAACTCACCTGTTACCAGTGACCTGGCCAGTAAAGACATGTCACACCACAGTACGAATTCAAGGCCAGAGTGATTCCCCAGTCGATGACAATATGGAGGACAAAGTTTATGTAGTGTTAGAGAAAGAAACAGTCAGAAATGATGATCAGGTAATGTCACCAAAAAAGTTGCAGTATGCTGATTTGTTTGGTGAGTGCAACAATGCTTATATCGCTTATATTACTGTGTGAAAACAAATATACTCCTGTACTACATATAAAATCGTACCAAATAAATAAATAAATACCTATTATGAGTGGTTTGGAATAGGTTCCCCTCCCATAGAACACATTTTCTCTGCAGCCAGACCCCATAAAAAACAGCCAGGTAAGGGTATTGTTACCTGTATTGGGATTTTAAACCTCAGGTGAGCGATTTCTCTTTGAATTTTCAATGTTTCTCACAAAAAGTGGAGGTTCTAGCAAAAAAAAAAAAAAAAAAAAAAAAAAAATCTGCCGGGACTGGGGGTGGTCATTAGTTAAAAATCTGCTGGGATGGTGCGGGTTGAGCAGGAGGGTAATCCGGTTTATGTCAAAATAGTGCCACATCATTTGGCTTATTAGGCTGATAATATGAAATTCTTAGCTCTTATCATCTTGAAGCTACAGTTAACGAAACACAAGTGACTAAATCTGAACCATCCCTACCAGTGGTGATGGTTTGGACAGAAGGGTGGGATGGTTCGGCCATATGTGTTATTTGACATATTCTTAAAATTAGGTGAGTTGTATTGGATACAAACAAACATTAATTAAAAGACATTTCATTTTCCTAAAGTACAATATTAAACTTCAGAATCCAAGTGAACCACTTGATATTTATTTTAAAAAATAATATTTTATAACAGAAATAACCTTCATCAGATTTATTAATAACTGGCTTAACCTCTTACTTTCTACTTCAAAATTATACATAATTAGCCTCCCTCCCTCCCTCCCTCTCTCTCTCTCTCTGGAATAATGACTTCACTTTCCCTTTCTAGTCTTTATTTCAGACTGACTAACATAAGAATTTTAACTCCTATTGTTGCCTGCAAAACTGAAATAGAAGTTGTAATACCCCTTCCTACTTTTTTCACCTTGAGGAATAGGTTAAAAAAACAAAACTATAAATATATATTCCCAGATAACTAAAAATAGTGTTTCATTATGTGCTCAGATTTAAATGATCAAAAGTAGCGTTATCATTTGATAAGGTTATGACTTGGAAGGAGTGGAGGGATAGTTTGGACTCTCCGAACCATCCCCCTCCTCAGCTGTCTGAATCATCCTGAATCTATGTAATTAATTGATGGGTACCCTCAAGTTTCACCTGAGAGAGTTTGTTCGTTTTTCATACCAATATGTTCAACATGCAACACAAATTCACCCTGATAATGCACAGTTCGATGCTTGGCATATAAAGGTAGAGCTTACGAAATACACTCAAATTATAAAATAGGAGATGCAAAAAAACATAAAATCTGACCTGCATACAAAAGTGAGGCGTGTCTAGCTTGGAGGTTCCGTGTGGTTGAAGTAAGCAAACTCTCCCACTTTCATGCAAGATCACATGGCCTTAGGTCCCATACATTTCTCAGGGAATGCACTGTCTGAACCATCCCAGTGTCAGAACCATCAACGCCCTCCCTTTAATAATTATCGGTGTACAGAATGTAGTGCTTGTTGAAATGCCTTTCCATCAGCACTTTCACCACTGATGCTGAGAAGCCATGAGGATCATCACTAGGTATATCAACATCCGTAGCTGAATAAACTATAACATTGAGCACGTATCCAGTTTTGCAGTCACAAAGGACAAAGAATTTCAACCCAAAGTGGTGATGCTTGGACGACACATACTGAATAAATGCCAACCTGAACCGGAGTAACACCAGCGACTCGTCATTTACCACTTTTCTGAAATGGACAAAATAACCTGGAAAATAACTCCATGAGCATTGTTAGAATGGGTCTAAATTCCATAACCTGTCGTTTGGTGAATGTCCATAATTTCTGTTGAAATGGAGGAACCTTAGGATGTCCAGGTACCTGTCATGGGCCATATACTTACCAAAAGCAGGTGAGCCCACAAGTTCATCTACCGACAAATAGTCATGGAGCACATGTTTTCTTATGTGAGCCATCAGCATGGTAAGAGCTAGCCACACAGACAACTTCCCCATCTCCACAGGTTGCCAGTCCCTCATGTGTGTGCTTTTGCTGGCAGGCAGGTCCAGCCACCACACACTAAGAGTCTGGTGGAAATTAATTTCATCCACCAGGTATTACATGATGATTGATGTGAACATTGCCCTGAAAATGTTGCTAATATTCCAGGGCCTTGGGGAAAGCTCATCTTCTTGTACACCTGCTCCTTCCTCATGAAACACCGGCACAGAGGACTGAAATCCTGTTCCTTCCTCCCAGACAAAGGTATCCACTCTATCCACACCTGGTAATACAGGCCATTTGCCATTTGCAGCCCTTTTTTTCTGCGCGTGTGCACGACCAAAAGCAGTGGGGTGAGAGAGAAGGAGAGGGAGAGGTGTGGGAGGTGGGGGAGTAAGGGGGTGATGGCTCACCCGACATGTGCCTTCCATGGGGAGACACTTTCTGAGTAACACCACGTGGGCTGTGTGTGGAAAATTCCACTCCTGAAGGGCCTGCTTGTGATGATTTCTTCCTCGAAGTACTTAGCTGAGGTCAAGGTTGACGTTTGAGGGTGAGACGATGGCGAGCAGGCAGGGAGAGTGGCAGTGAGACAACTCATGGGCGTTTATTTCACAGATGACCGCCAACTCCATGCTCACCTGCCCTGTGTGCTGGGTCATCTACATACTGTACTCTTCCTCAGTGAATTCATCACTGACGAAGGCCCTGCCCTTCTTCTGCAGGAATTTGAGAGCATTTTCAGGCACTCAGTTGAGTAACCTTAACCTTGCCCTTGGCACCGAAATTACTATTTTGGGTGATTTTAACATACATAATATTGAATGGTTATTGCATTCTGCCCGGACTGACGACGCTGGTCTAGAGTGCGAGCTGTTTGTGGAATCGTTTAATCTCACCCAGTTCGTAAAGCAACCAACCAGAATAGCTGATAATCCTGACCATAATGCCCATCTCTTGGATTTATTCTTGACAAATAATCCAGATCAATGCAGGATACAGGTACTGTCACCACTTGGATCCTCTGACCACAATCTCATCAAAGCCTCATTAACTAACCCTCCCACACGTCCCCGTTCTGAACCTGTCAGGGTGACCCGATGGCACTTTGATAGGGCAGACTGGGATGGATTTAGAAATTATCTTGCTGACATTCCATGGCAGTCTTTCTTCTCTAGTGATCCCAATTCTACCCAGTCCCACATTTGTGACTTAATACTAACTGGTATGGATTTATTCATACCAAGTCAACAGTTCACTAAAAGATTGAACTCTCCAAAATGGTTTGATGGCAACTGTGCCAGAGCAACAGCCCAAAAGTCATTAGCATATAACTCTTACTTAAAATCAAAAACATCGGAATCACTCTCTCAATTTAAAATTGCTAGAAATCATGCAAAAGCTTTATTAAATCTATCTAAATCAAATTTTCTTCAAAAGCAAGCATGAAAACTACTTAATAACCCTAATGACAATAGAATATTCTGGTCAACTCTTAATTCTTTCAATAATAACTTTAACAAGTCATCTTCCATTCCCCCACTAAAATCTTCAGATGGCAACATTACAAATGACCCTCGTGGGGAAGCAGATACCTTTGCCAGTACCCTTGCCCGAAACTCTACCATAGACGATACCAGCCAGAATGTCCCAGCACTGGAACTTGATTTTCCCGAAATTGCCCCACTTAAAATACAGACAAGATACGTAAAATCCATCCTAGACGATTTACCTACCAACAAAGCTCCAGGCCCAGATGGAATTCCGCCAATTGTTTTGAAAAAGTGTTCCCCTGAACTTGCCTCTGTCCTAGCTAAATTATTCAGACTATGCATACGTACTTCTTTATTCCCAAATTCATGGAAAGAAGCCAATATCCACCCAATTCTGAAGAATGGAAGTTCATCTGAACCCCCCCCCCCCGATTACAGACTATAACTGTCACATCTTCTCTTGGTAGGGTATTTGAAATTTTAATTAATAAGCACATTGTTAAACATCTTGAATCCAACAACTTAATTAGTGATAGACAATATGGTTTTCGCCACAAAAGATCCACCATTGACATACTCAATCTCTTAACTCATACAATCCATCAATCAATTGATCTTTTTGGAGAAACTCATTCAGTAGCTCTTGATATCAATAAAGCTTTCGACAGAATATGACACCGTTCCCTGCTGTCCAAACTCCCTTGCTATGGACTAACGTCTTTTGTTCCTTTGATTTCTTCATATCTTAATGACAGGAAAATAAGAGTAAAAGTATATGATGTATATTCCAATTTCCATTCAATTAACGCTGCAAGGATCAGTTCTGGCGCCATTCCTATTTCTGGTTCATATTAACCCGTCACGTCCCGACCACTTTCGCACCTCCGACACCCCTCAGTCCCGACCATTTTTGGATTTTTTTTTTTTTTTTTTGGCTAAAACCTCCGCTTTTGGTGAGAAACATCGAAAAATCATAGAGAAATCGCTCACCTGAGGTTTAAAATACTCGATACAGGTAGGAGTACCTCCTTACCTTACAGGGTTTTCTATCAGGCTGCCTGCAAAGAAAACGAGTTCTATGGGAGGATAACTATTCCACACCACTCCTAAACGGAATTTATTTATTTATTTGGTACGAATTTATATGTAGTATGAGAGTACATTGGTTTTCAAACAGTAATATAGGCATTATAAGCATTGTTTCACTTACTAACTCATCACCATTCCTGACCTTCTTTTGCCACATTACCTGATCATCATTTCTGACTGTTTCTTCCTCTAATGCTATGTAAACTTTGTCCTCCACATTGTCATCGATTGGGGAATCACTCTGGCCCTGAATGTTTTTATTGGCCAGGTCACTTGTAACAGGTGAATTGCCGAGACAATGACGTGCAGGGGGGGGGATGTTATGCGGTGTAAGGCATTGTCTCTGCTTGGCATCTTGTAGAGGAATAGAGGAAGGTGTCCCATGTATATGTGCCAAAAATCACTCGTGAAATCACTCGCGAAAATTGAAAATTGCCCAAATTGGGGACCTTGCAATTGCAAAACGTACCAGTACATCGACGGGACTGGCAAATGCAAAATGTTGCAACGTACCCATACGTCGACAGGACGTCTCGGGTTAACCCCTTAACTGTGAGACGTCACTTTTGTGACTCTTGGGAGCAAGGGATCATACTGTGGGGCATCACTTTTGTGATTCTGTGTTATTTTGAATTCACCCAGGCTTGCAAGTGGTGGCTTGTATCATCTATCAGTACTGCCAATGTCCAACACTAGGCAGCACTCCTAATCTCATGCGTACTCCCATCCATTGTTGACAGTTTAGCCATTTCTTCCCGTTCTTGACTCCCCTCCCTACCCCCCCTCCATTACCCTATCCTCTCACCTGCCCAGCCGTGCTACGCTAAGTAAATCTTCCCTGGAATTTTTCACTGATTTCATCCATTGAAATAAGCCCAATGCCCTATTCTTATACCAAACAATATATACAAGAAAGAAATAAGGTAAGTGAGAGTGCCATACACCTAGAATTGGCTAATTATCACCTCACAATACCTCAAGTGCACTCGTTTGCTAATTTTCGCTGTTTATTTCCCCTTGAAATATGCTGTATCATCTATTTTCGTAATAAAAATATATATAAGAAAGGAAGGGAGAAGCTTAAGTGATATTTACATTCACCTGGAACTACCTAATTATTGCAGGCGACCACACTGTATTCTATGCTAAGTAAATCTTCCCTGGAATTTTCTACTGATTTCATCCATTGAAATAAGCCCTATGCCCAATTCTTATACCAAATAATATATACAATAAAGAAATAAGATAAGTGATAGTGCCATACACCTGGAATTGGCTAATTATCACCTGACAACACCTCACGTGCACTCGTTCGCTAATTTTCGCTGTTTATTTCCTCTTGAAATATGCCGTATAATCTATTTTCGAAATAAATATACATATAAGGAGGGAAGGGAGAAGCCTAAGTGATATTTACATTCACCTGGAACTACCTAATTTATAATGTATTGTCTAGATTTCCTGCCAATCATTTCACTGCTATATATTAGCTGCTGTCAAGAGGCCGACATTGGCAGTTATGCATTTCCCTAGGTAGGCCACCACCCCGGCCCAACCTTATCAGTTCACTCTCATCTTCCAATGTGAAGGTACGTCTGTTTGCTCCTGCTAATTCAGCCATTTTTCACCCCCATGCAAAGGGCCCTGTGACCTTTACCGCCTACTAAACCTCGTGTGGAAAGAGGTAAAGGGATGACAATTGATAAAAGAGTGACTACGATCTTTCTATTGAGTAAAACAGTGCAAGTGGAATTATAAATAATGTGTAAATAATGTGTAAACAGCAAGTGAAAGTAATGAATGTAAATATACGTGAACAGTGGAAAATAGTTTCATAAGTTACTTCAAGTGACAGTGCATAGCACAGTGTAAATAAAATAGAAATGTAAATAACGTAAATAAAATAGAGAACGTAAATAGAAATGTAAATGAGTAGTATTATAAGAATACGAGTATATGCCCTAGGAGTAATGAAAGTGAAAGTTTCACTCTAGCATGTATGAATACTATGAGCTATGAGAGTGAAGGTGAAAGTGACATTCACTCTCCATGCTAGTATACAGGACGAGAAAGTGAATGCTACGTATTTTACTGAAAGAAATTGAATCCCTACAGTGACAATAAACTAATACTACTGAAGGAAACTTATGGATAAAGACTGTATATATATATATATATATATATATATATATATATATATATCTATATATATATATATATAAGTGTTATATAGTAATAGAAATATAAAGTGTGAGGGGTTTTATGAATAATAAATGACAGAATACCAATAGCGAACTAGCACAAGTGGGGAGGTCATATGCGCTCATAATTTTCATTGCTTTCACAGTGTTTTTTTTTGGAGTATGGATCCCAAACTACTTGATAATCATAGAGTAGTGTTTATAGTGTTAATATCTGGCTGTGGTAATCATATTACGGGTTGTTGGGAAGTGTAAAGTGGAGACTTCGTTACCCAACTTCAGAGGTCTCCACAAGTCCTACGGTAATTGATAAAGGCTCAACAAACATCCCAGGAGAAAGCTGAAGCTATGTGCCATAGGCATATTTAATTTTAATTTTCTAGGACTAATAACTGATTTTTGGCAAATATTTTTTGAGAGTCTGTCGGAGCCTGAATAACCCCGCGGGATACGCAAAACATTGGGAAACATGCCCACTGTGTAAGGGTTAATGATCTCTTATCTGTCACCCACAGTCCCATTCAATCATATGCAGATGACTCAACACTACATAGTTCATTCACACTCAGACACCCATTTACAAAGTCTAATATCTCTTCCTCTCAACTCAGTACAGCCATCTCCATAAATCAAGATCTCTCTACGATCAGTGAATGGGGACAAAACAACCTTGTCTCTTTTAATGCTAGTAAAACTAAATATATACAGTTTACTAATAGACAGATATTGCCAGATTCGTACATTACCTTCAGTGCTACTAATATTCCCATCTCCAAAAGTATTGAAATTCTTGGTGTCTCACTTAACAGTGCCCTCAGCTGGACCTCTCATGTTAGATCACTTGCTAAAACCGCCTCAGAGAAACTTGGATTATTGTACAGAGTCCGTAACGTCTTCGTCAATGAGCAGTTAGCTATAATTTATAAGAGTCATGTGCGCTCTCAGCTTGAATATTGCTCACCCTTGTGGAATGGTTGTGGAGAGGTTGCATTAAGACAACTAGACAAAATTCAGAACAAAGCTGTCAGAATCATTAAAACCCTGTCATTACATATAAACTACTTCCCCTGCAAGTAAGAAGGAATGTTGCCTCCCTTGCATTATTTTACAGATATTTTTTTGGCAAATGCTCAGACGAAGTTGCGTTCATGGTGCCACCTCTCCATGGCTTCCCTCGTGCTACACGGGCATCGGTAGCTCTCATGACTGGAATGTAACTCACTCGTATTGCAGAACTTCTGCCTATCAGAATTCTTTCATTCCCCGAACTTCATCTCTCTGAATTCGCTTCCCCAGAGTTGTTTCCCACCAAATTTCAACCCACAGCTGTTCAAGACTAACTGTTACAGATATTTTATGAATGGAGGATGCCAGTAATCTGGTGTATGGATTTTTTTTTTTTTACTTATTTGTTTTTCCTTCCTCCATTCTGTTATTTATAAAAAAGAAAAAATCTGAGAGCAGGAAGGGGTCAGAGGATGAGAAAGTTCACTCTTCACATGGCAACTTCTCTCCTCGGAAGAAGTACTCTCATTAAGTGTCCGTGAGGACACAGTGTCATCCATGGCATTACCAATGGCATTGTCACTGAGCCCTTTCCCTGTTAATAAGGGCAGAACTTTTGTGCAAGTTGATGATGCAATTAGCCCTGTGCATGGTGGGACGGAATAGGACAAGGACAATGACGAAGACTTTGCTATTGTCTCTACCAGTGCCGTGTACAGACTGAGCCGCACGTCAGTGGGGTACCTGGGGGACCTACCTACCCTATGGGTGTCATAGAAAGTGGTCGCGAGTTCGAAGGGTGGCAGGAAGATGCTTGCAGCTAATCCCGTCAACTGGCGGGGCTCCGTGCCCCGAATCGTGACGGCTATACACATCAACCGGTGCGTAAGGGTTAAACTGATGGGTTGGGAAATGATTCCATACATGTGGTAAAGTGATTGTCTGAGAATGTTAATGCTTGCAGGATACTTGTAGTGTTTTAGGCTATGGCTGCCTCTGGAGGATGAAGTATGCTGCTATTGCTTTTGCTGCTGCTGCTGCTGCTGCTGCTCTTGCTGCTGCTGTTGTTGCTCCTGTTTTTGTTATTGTTGCTACTAATACTACTGTTACTGGTTCTACTTTCTGCTGCTGTTGTTGCTACTGATGCTGTTCCTGCTGTTGTTGCTAGTGCTGCTGCTGCTGCTGCTGTTGCAGCTACTACTGCTGCTCTTGCTACTACTATTGCTGCTGCTGTTCCTATTGTAGCTGCTGGTGCTGGTGCTGCTGCCACTATTTCTGCTACTACTGTTGCTGCTGCTGTTGTTTGTGCTTCTGCTGTTTCTGCCATTGCTAAAGCTGTTGCTGCTGCTGTTGTTGTTGCTGCTGCTGTTAGTGTTCTTGCTGCTGCTGCTTTTTGCCTTTGCTACTGCTGTTGTTTCTCTTGATGCTATTGTTGCTGTTGCTGCTGCTGCTGCTGCTGCTGCTGCTGCTGCTGCTGCTGCTGCTGCTGTTGTTGTTGTTGTTGTTGTTGTTGTTGTTGTTGTTGTTGTTGCTGCTGCTGCTGCTGCTGCTGCTGCTGCTGCTGTTGTTGCTGCAATTGTTAATACTGATGCAGCTCCTGCTGTTATTTCTTCTATTACTGGTGCTGTTGCTGCTGTTGTTGCTGCTGCTTTTGCAGCTGCTGGTATTATTACTATTACTGCTGCTGTTAATGCTGCTGCTGTTGTTACTCCTGCTGCTGGTGATACTACTTTTGCTGCTATTGCTGCAATTGCTTTTGCTGCTACTGCTGTTGTTGCTGTCGCTGCAGCTGCGTTTGTTGTTTCTACCGCTGTTGCTGTTGTTGCTGCTTCTGTTACTTTTCTTGCTACTACATTTGCTGCTGTTGCTCGTGATACTGTTGCACTTGTTGCTGCTGCTTCTGCTGCTGCTGTTGCTGCTACTACTGTATCTGTTGTGAGTATTGCTTCTGCTGCTGCTGTTGCTGCTGTTGTTACTATTGTTGTTCCTGCTGCTGCTCCAGCACATTGGCTTCACCACTAATAAACACATCCTGGCCACCTTCTAAGTCCTCTCCACATTAACATTTGTCATGGTTATTACAGTTTAAGTAAAGTGGTTCTCTTTGGGAAGGCTTCTTTCTATACATAGGGAAGCATAAATGTACAGATGTTGGATTTTGAAAAGAAAGGAGTGTACAAATTAAAAAAAAAACTTCATTAAACAAAATGTTTTTAGAATGCAATTTTACAATTGAGAAATAGGGGCGTGGAAGAAGTTGAGAGGCGGAAGAGAGAGTTATATGTACAAAGAAAGAGAGAGGTGAAAAGATTAGTAAGAGAGAGTAAAAAGAGAGTGGATGAGGAATTTTGAAGGAATTTGAGTGTAAAGTGGAGGGACTGTAAGAAAATGTTCTGGAAAGAGGTGAAAAGAGTAAGACAGGGTGGAAGTGAAGTTAGCAGGGGAGTGAAAGATAAAAATGGTATATTACTAGTGGAGAAGGGAGAAAAAGTGAGCAGATGGAGAGAACACTTTAAGGAATTGTTGAACGTAGAGGATGGAAGTAATGCGAGTATAAGTGGCTGGGGAATGACTGGGAGAAGGAGGGAGGTGAGAAGACAGGAAGATATCAGTAGGATAGAAGTTGTGGAAGCAATGAAGAAAGTTAAATCTAGGAAAGCCCCAGGAATTGATGGAGTGTGTGGTGAAATGCTGAAGCATGGGGGAGAGATAGTAGTAGAATGGATGTGGAAGATGTGCAGATTAGCCTGGGAGGAAGGTAGAGTCCCGGAGGATTGGAAGTCAGGTATAATTATTCCCTTGAACAAAGGAAAAGGGGAAAAAGAAGTGTGTGGTAATCATAGGGACATTTGTCTTCTTAGTATAATAGGAAAAGTGTATGGTAGGATACTTATTGACAGAGTTAGAGAAAGAACAGAGAAATTAGTTGGAGAAGAACAGGGAGGCTTTAGGAAGGGAAGAGGTTGTGTAGATCAGATATTCATTCTTAGATCTTTAGTGGAAAAGTTTCTAGAGAAGGGAAAGAAGTTGTATGCGGCTTTCATGGATTTGGAGAAAGCATATGACAGGGTGGATAGACAAGGATTGTGGAAAGTGTTAAGAATATATGGAGTAGATGGGAAGTTGTTGAATGCTGTGAAGAGTATGTACGATGGTGCGAAGGCTGCTGTGCGTGTAGATGGTGAACTAAGTGAATTTTTCTCTTTGAAAGTTGCATTGAAACAGGGATGTGTCATGTCCCCATGGTTGTTCAATCTGTACATGGATGGGGTAATAAAAGAGGTACAAGGTAGGGTAGTGGATGTTGGAGTGACCCTGGTGAGAGAGGATAGTGTTTGGAAACTCCCTGTACTGTTGTTTGCAGATGATGCTGTGTTGTTGAGTGAAGACGAAGGGGAGCTGCAAGGCTTGGTGGATGAGTTTGGGAGAATGTGTAAGAAACGGAATCTGAAGGTGAATGTAGGGAAGAGTAAAGTGATGGTCTTTGAGAGAGGTGAAGTCAGTGAATGTACAGCGAGGTTGGATGGTGAGGAATTGGAAAATGTGAGTACGTTTAAGTACTTGGGTAGTGTGATGAGTAAGGATGGAGGTTTGGAGGGTGAAGTGCTTGAAAGGGTACAGCAGGGAAGAAAGGTTGCTGGTTCTTTGAAAGCAGTGATAAGAAACAGGGAAGTGAGCATGGAAGTGAAAAAGTTACTAAATGACAGTATTGTGATACTAACTCTAACGTACGGAAGTGAAGCCTGGACGTTGTTGGAAGGACACAAGTCAAGAGTGAGAGCAGTGGAAATGAGTTATTTAAGAGGAGTCTGTGGAGTCACATAGAGAGATAGGCTGACGAATGAGGATATAAAGGAACGTTGTGGTGTTGATGTGAATGTGATAGGGAGCGTTATGAGGAACACACTGAGGTGGTTTGGCCATGTGGAGAGGATGAAGGGTGAAAGACTGACGAAGAGAGTGTATGTGAGTGAGGTGGAGGGGGGAAGAGGGAGGGGGAAGCCGAGGATGAGATGGAGGGATGGGGTGGATAGGTATATGAGAGAAGGGGGTGTGAGTTGGGAGCAGGGCAGTGAAATGGCGGGGGACAGGGCGAGTTGGAGGCGATTTGTTTGTGGCCACCCCAAACGGGATTGAGGGGTCTGGCAATAGATAGAGAGATAGATAGAAAAAGGTGAGCCAGAATTCAAAATTGCATTTTTGATTTCTCGATCAGCCCTAGTATGGATCGAGTATATGCACTGGAGTAGGAGAGATCAATAGAGCAAAAGAGGGTGTATGTATTGTTGCCTGTGAGATGGAAGGAGAATGTAAGTGAGTATGGATCAACTGGTTCAAGGATTGTGTGGGCAAGACTGAAAGTGGGAATACAAATGTGGGCGATTGTGTGTGTGTATGTGCTAATGCAAGATCTTGAAAGAAGAATTCTATGGTAAATGTGGAAGCATGCTTGGAAAACTTTAAGAGGAATGAGAGTGATTTTTATTGGAGATATTAATGGAAAAGTAGGGAGGGTTAAAGTGGATGGAGCAGTTGGTAAATGGGGTGTGTCTGCACAGGTGGATGAGAATGGCAGTGCCCTAGTGGACAATTGTGCGGGGAGGGGTTGGTGGTAGACAATACCCTCTTTAGGGAAAAAATTATCCATAGGTATATATGGCAAGTGATGGGAAGGTTGGGTTGTGAACTGAATGAACGGAAAGCACTGATTAATTTTATGTGTGTGAATGACAAAATGGGAAGCTATGCAATGGATGCAAATGCATACGGGGGTTGCGGAAGTGGACTTTCTGACCACCATTTGGTGGTGCTGAGAGTTCAGGTTCAAGTGCAATGGAGGAATAGAAGGAGGGAAGGACAGGATGAAGTAGTCCATAAAGGAGGATAGAAAGTGTACAAGAGGATGAAAAAAAGGCAGAATGTAAGAGACAGGAGGAGAAACGATTCGGTAAATACTCGTATGACTTGGAGCAGATGGGGGAGGTGGATGGTGTGTGCAAGATTTTCACACAAGAAATCTGTACAGCATGTGAGGAGGTGTATGGGCTGAAGAGAAGACGAAAGGGGGTGTAGGGAACTGCTTGGAGGAATGAAGAGGTGAATGGGAAGCAGAGGCATAGAGGAAGCTTAGAAATGGAAGAGAGAGTTATGTGTAGAGGAAGAGAGATAGGTGAAAAGATTAATAAGAGAGAGAGAGTATGACGAGAGTGGAGGAGGAATTTGGAAGGAATTTGAGTGTAAAGTGGAGGGAATATAAGAAATTGTTCTGAAAGGAGGTAAAGAGAGATGAAGAGGGCGATAAAAAAAGTTAACAGGGGAGCGAAAGATAAAAATGGTACATTGATAGTGGAGAGTAGAGAAAAAGCAAGCAGATGGAGAGAACACTGTAAAGAACTGTTAAACATAAAAAATGAAAGTATGACTGGGAGAAGAAGGGTAGTGAGAAGGGAGGAAGAAATCCATAGGATGGAAGCAACGGAAGCAATGGAGAATGTCAAAATGGGAAAGCCCCAGAAATTCATGGCGTGTGTGGTGAAACGCTGAAGCATGGGGGTAGATAGTGGCAGAGAGGATATGGAAGATGTGCAGCTTGGCTTGGGAGGAAGGTAGAGTCCTGGAAGATTGGAAGTCAGATATAATTATTCCCCTGTACAATGGAAAAGGGGAAAAAAGAAGTGTGTGGTAACCATATGGGCATTTGTCTTCTTAGTGTAATAAGCAAAGTATATGGTAGGATACTTACTGACAGAGTTAGAGGAATAACAGAGGAATTAGTTAGAGAACAGGGAGGTTTTAGGAAGGGAAGAGTTTCCATAGATCAAAATATTCATCCTTAGGTTTTTGGTGGGAAAGTTTCTAGAGAAGGGAAAAAAATTATATCCAGCCTTCATGGATCTGGAGAAAGCATATTACAGAGGGGATAGACATGGAACGTGGAAATATTAAGAATATGTGGAGTAAATCCGAAGATGCTGAATGACGTGAGGAGTATTTTTATGGGTGCTTAGGATGCAGTACGTGTGGATAGTGAACTGAGTGAATTTTCTTTTATCTGAATGTTCGATTGAGACAGAGATGTGTCATGTCTCCATGTTTCTTCAGTCTGTATATGGATGAAGTTATAAAAGAGTTACAAAGTAGAGCAGTGAATGTTGAAGCAGCCCTATTGAGAAAGGGCAGTTTTTTTAAAACTTCCTGTATTGCTGTTTGCAGATGATACTGTATTATGTGAGGACGAAGGGGAATTGCAGGGCTTCGCGAATGAGTCTGGGAGAGTTTGTAAGAAACAGAATCTAAAGGTGAGTGTTGGGAGGAGTAAAGTTATGGTCGTCGAGAGAAAGGAAGTCACTGAATGTACAGCGAGGAAAGATGATGAGAAAATGAAAAATGTGAGTGTATTTACATTAAGTTCTTGGGTAGTGAGATGGGTAAGGATGGAAGTTTGGAGGATGAAATGCTTAAGAGTCCAACAGGGAAGGAAGTTGCTGGTTCTTTGAAACCATTGATAAGAAAGAGAGAACTGAGCATGAAAATAAACATTTGCTGTATGGTAGTACTGTAATACCAACTTTAACGTATGGAAGTGATGCTTGGACCTTGCTGGAATGACACAAGTTAACAGTGAGGGCAGTGGAAGTGAGTTATTTGGGAGAAGCATGTGGAGTTAAGTGGAGAGACTGACAAATGAGGAAGTGAAGGAATGTTATAGTGTGGATGTGGATATGATAGGAAGCTTTAGGAGAAATACATTGGAGAGGTTTGGCCACGTGTAGAGGACGGAGAGCGAGTGACTAACGAGGAAAGTGTATGATAGTGAGGCACAGTTGGCGAGAGGGAAGGGGCCGAGGATGAGATGGAGGGATAGAGTGTGGAGGTGTATAAGAGAGAGAGATGTGAGCTGGAGAGGGAGAAGTGAAGTGGCAGGAGACAGGGCAACATGGAGGCGATTTGTTTGTGGCCACCCCTTACGGAATCAAGGCGTCTGGCAATAGATAGATAGGTGGTTTTAAGGTAGAGTGGATGTAGTCAGAAGCACAGAAATAAACACCAAGATGCTAATCACGTGACTTTCCGTGGAAAATGAGTGTGACATAATGGGCTTGCAGCTTGGATTGGCACAGACCATAGGCATGTTAACAGCCTGTATACAATAAGTTTATCTATAGATCTCTTAAAATACTTTTTATATACTTTTATATACTGTAAACCGTTAGTGTCCTTTACCTTTTTTTTTTTTTTTTTGTCAAGTGAATAATTCTCTGAATTTTTTGTATTTGCAAAATATTGAATACTTTCATTAATAGTACAGTATAACCTCAATATAACGGACTTCAATAGACCGGAATTTGCTTTTATCGGAATTGAGGAGCTACTGGTCTAAATTCTTATATATCAGAAAAAGTTCAATTATGCCAAAAGCAATCCGGACTGCCTGACCACTTCACCTATTTTCACCACAATAAGGTAAAAAAAAGACATGTTTATCAGTGTACAGTACACTATTATTCTATACATTTTACCATTTGACTATTGCAGTGATTGTATAATACAGTACAGTACTGCAATGGTACTCAAAACAATTTAAAATCCTTTGGTGCTGTCCGGACTAATGTCTGATATATCGGAAAAGTCCCGGTTAGCAGGGGGAAGTCTGGATGTTGCTTTTATCGGAATTTCGCTTTTTTCAGAACAGCTTGAGTCCCAATTAGTCCGTTTAAGTGAGGTTTTACTATAATAATATTGAATACTTCCATTAATATTGAATACTTACATGCATAATATTGTGGTAGCACATGATGCACAAAGAACTTGTATATATTTATTTCTAGTTCTTTCTACTTTTCTCTAATACCATAAACATTGTGCTGTATCTTTTTGTGATTATGAAATGCTGATAGCTCTAAAGCCATCACAAGTCCTTCTTAATCCCCTAGGATATTCCTTTCAGTCCCCTGCAGAATTGTGGTTTAGTTTGAACTTGAGTATCACTTAGAAACTGGCGTATATAATAGACCTGTAGATAAGAAAACCAACCAATAGAACGACTGTGCAATAAAATGGCTCTCATAAAGATCCACTGAGATTTGTTTCATGGCTTTTAGGACTCACCAGTCCATAAGCCTATCTAATTTTACAACCATGCATCTTCTGCAAGACTACTTCAGAATTTGGTTAATGCTCATTGGATTTAACAGGACTTCGGTTGGGCTTTTAGTGCAGTGTCTGTGGTTGCGGTATGACTTTTAGGGAGAATACTGCTATGAGATTCTGCCTAAACTTGCAACAATACTTATTCAGCTGCTCAAATCGGGCAGTCTGGCACTAATGTGCATGGAAATGAAGCTTCGAGCCTTAAATCCACGTAGAAAGGCCGTGGACAGCACACAGTTGTGCCTATATAACTTAGGTAGTGGTTGGTGAGAAGTGTCGCAAAAATTTTTGGTAATCCTTAGGCCCTGTTCACACGAGGCGCTTTTAAATGCGGCGTCTACCGCCAGGGAAATGCGACGGTAGACGCCGTGTTTCCTTGGCGGAAATACAGTCAGTCATATTAAAACCTCGAACCGCTGAACAAACATGCGCTAGGAAGAGAAATGTGGGATCGAACATTTGTACCAGCAGTTGAGAAAAACGCACGGTAGGGTGTGTACAGACCAATACACTACCACTGTCTTTGTTAACGCACGTTAGGAAATGCGAGAAAATGTCTCATGTACTTAAGGAGACAAGACCACCTAAAAAAAAAAAAAAAAAAAAAAGAAAAAACTTCCTTTATACTCATTCAGTGACTGTTAAATTGTAAAAAAATGCTTTTTCGAGTATGATGAGGATCCATCAAGAGACGTGGAAAATATGATTACATACTTGTTGACTTAGGTTAGGTTAGGATGAGTTTGTTCTGGTTAGCATAAAATTGGTCAGAGTAACATAAAATAAGGTAGATAAAGTTAGGATAAATTAGGTTGGGTTAAGTAAATTTAGGTTAGGTATGAATATAAAGGCATTGGAAAGGGTAACTTTGCACTAAAATGGCATTCTAAGAAGGCGTGCGTCTCTCTTCACACACAGGTAAGGATAAGTTTGGTTAGGTTAGCAAAAAATTGGTTAGATTACAAAAAAAGTTACGTAAGGGATCAATTTATGTTACAAAAATTTAGATTAGATTTGGATAAACATGCACTGATAAAGGGAATATCGCTCAAAAATGGCGTTCTAAGATGTCTGTCTCTCTTTGCACACCACATGATAGTTAACGTCTGTAAACATTTCTGAAATGCTTTTTAAACCACTTTTAAAAGAAAAGAAAATACCGAAACTTAAAACACAATCGGAAAATATTTGAAGAATCCCATGAAGAGGTAAAGAAAAAATTACAAAAAAGACTGCAAAATAGGATGGTTCAAGGACTCCTTCAAAATTACCCCGAATATTTTCTAAGAGGCCTAACTGCATTTTTTCTATGCAAAAAAAAAAAAAAAGTATTTTGGCATAACATAGTGTCAGCGTCAAACATGGCTAACAGCAAATTGTGAAAATGCCAAGAACAGGCGTTTTTAGAGTCGCAGAATATTTACACTATACGACTATAGTTCTATCTAATATGACGACGATATTTGTGGTGCGTGTTGTAAGGAAAGTCACGTGATTAGCATTCTGTGTGATTATTTCCCTGGTCAGGAGGAGCAGAGTTACCTGGGTATATTTTGCGTACTGATCACAAGCGTGAATCACGTGAGAAATAAACCATAATGTTATTCAGTGATTGGATAAACCTGAATAGCAATTATCCTTAGAGACAAGAAATTTATAATCATTTTTTTCTGGAATTTTAATGTCACTAAAATGATTATTGGCTCACTCTTGGTCCCACCTTCGTTTCCTGAATACTGAGCCTCTTGCGTCGCCTTCGTCAGGTAATGTGGGGGAAATATACAATAAAAATAAACCATATCTGTACGTTAGGATGTATGGTGTTAAAAGAGAGAGACATGTAAACGTAAGATTTACAAAACAAGATCGTAATTGTCGCATTAAGCTGAATACTCCAACGTCATACTAACGCGGAAACAAATACATACAAACACACATTCTTGTAAAGAAAACTCAGAGGTCCACATAAGCACAAGCACACACAAAAATACAAAACAAACAGTCACAAACACATGCACACAAAAAGACACAAGCATTAATACGAGCACAAGCACACTCACAAACACAAAAGATGCATAAGAACACTCACAAGCACTAAAAAACAAACAATAATCAACAAGAGAGAGAGAGAGAGAGAGAGAGAGAGAGAGAGAGAGAGAGAGAGAGAGAGTACGAGTGCGAGTGTAGGTGCCACTTCAGGTGCGAGTCCCAGTGCCAAAATGAAAGCGAGAGCCACAGTGTGAGTCATAGTGTTTGTTTTTAGTGCAAGTGTGAGAGCGAGTGCAAGTGAGTATGTGAGAGTGAGAGTATATGAAAGTGCATGTGCGAGAGTGAGGACTTGTGAGTGTGCGAGTGTATGAGAGTGAATGAGATAAACAGTGTTAGAGTGAGAGTGTGTGAAAGTAAGCGAGACTGATAGTTAGTGAGTGAGTGAGAATGTGTGATAGGAGTGAGAAGGAGATATCGTGTGTAAGAGTCAATGAAAGTGAGATATCGTGTGAGAGAGTCAATGAGAGTGAGAGTGGGTTAGAGTGAGGCTGCATAAGTGAGAGTGTGAGACTTACAGAGAGAGAGTGAGTGAGAGACAATGGGAGGTAAAGTTCGTTAGAGTTACGAAGTAGACTGTGTGAGTGAAAGCGAGTGAGACTACGAGTCTGCAGATGAGTGTGTGAGAGGGAGACTGTGTTAGGGTACGGGGGAGTGAGTGAGCGTGTGATAATGTTGAGTGTGTGAGAGTGAGTGAGGGTGAGTAATGATGTACGTGAGTGAGTCTGTGTGAGTATGTGCGTGTAGGAAAGTGAGAGTGTGCGAATGAATGAGAGAGAGAGAGAGAGAGTGTGTGTGTGTGTGTGTGTGTGTGTGTGTGTGTGTGTGTGTGTGTGTGTGTGTGTGTGTGTCTATGTATGTCTGTATGTGTGACTGCATGTCAGTGTGTGCATTTTTTTATTCAATGAAGAAAAAACTAAAGGCCTCCAAGAAAATACAAAAACAAGATAACAGAGCCAAATTCATGATCCAGTCATATCGAGATGCCTGGACACACTGCGTTTGAAAAACAGTAGATCGTAGGCAGTAGGAAAAATCGACAGAGAGAGACGGTTCCAGAGCTGACCTGTTGCACACATGAAGGACTGGGAGTAGCGGTTGACTCTTGAATTACAGAGTTGGACAGAAAAGGAGAGTTTGTTTGCTAGACGTGTGCTACGTGCCCGCCGTAGTGGTGGAGGGATGCAAACAGATAGTTCAGAGGAGCATTGACTACTGAAGTAGCAATAAAAAAGAGATAAAGATGCTACAGTGCGGCGGAGAGACTGGTGTTGAAGGGAGCCAATAAGTGGAGAAGAGTTAATGAGACAAAGAGACTTTAACTCCACCTTGTTGATTAAAGCTGTGTGGGGGGAGCCTCCCCACACATGAGAGGTGTACTCTACAAAGGGGCGAATAAAACCCGTGTATAAAGTCAACAACTTTGTGGGGGTAAAGAAGGTACAGAGTTGGTTTAGCACACCCAGTCTCCTGAGAGCAAATTTTACAAGGGAGGTAGTATATTCTTTTCAAGATAAATTCCACGAGAATGAAACTCCAGTTATGATTAAAGATAACGCAGGATTGAGCTGGATATTGTTAAAATTGGAGGGTACTCTTGTGGAAGATTTTGTTGGGTTGATTGATGAAGGAACTGAGTTTCTGATGCATTAAAAACAACAAAGTTATTTTTACCCCAAGCAGATATATGAGCCAAGTCAGAGATTAGGTGTGCCATAGCCTCATCCCTTCTTTGTTGAAACAACTGCTGAGATGGTTGCTGCGGGATGCAAATGGAAAGGTGGAGGGTGGAGTCATCAGCGTATGAGTGAATAGGGTTAGATGTACAGCTTAGATGGTCATTAATGAATAAAAGGAAGAGAGTTGGTGATAGGACAGAGCCCTGTGGAACACCACCATTGATTGCTCTAGGTGAAGAACGGAGGCCGTCTATACAACCAGAAAGGAAGGTAGAGATCAAGGCACAGATAGAAGAATAGAACCGTAGGAGGGCAGTTTGGAAATTAAAGATTTATGCTACACTCAATCAAAGGCCTTTGAGATGTCAAGTGCAATGGCAAAGCTTTCGCCAAACTCCCGAATGGAGAATAACCGGGAGCCTGAGAGGTAGGTGGGAAGATCACCAGTGGAGGATCTCTGGCGGAACCCATACTGACGATCAGAAAGAAGATATAGGAAAGATGCTTAAAATTTTTGTGTTAAGAATTGACTAAAATACTTTTGAAAGATAGGATATTAAAGCAATTGGGCGATAATTAAAGGGCTGGGAATGGTCACCATTCTTTGAGACAGGCTGAATGAAAGCAAACTTCAAGGAAGAACGAAAGATGGAAGTTCATGGACAAAGACGAAAAAGTTTTCCTAGGCAGTGTGTAAGTACAAAAGCACAGTTCTTGTGGACAATAGAAGGGATCTCATCAGACCCATATGTCACGAGTTGGCGCGATTTTCTATCTAAATAAACTCGTGACATTGAACTTTGTGGGAAACCGCGAATTCTAGTGAATTGCTTAAGTATTACTCAGTCAACTGCCACATATTCACCTGATCGGGAGTGTTTTCAGAACATTTTTCACTGTTTCATAAGTGATCGTCCTTGTGAGCGACATTAGCGTTTTCGCTGAGTGATTTATTATGGGCGTGTTTCGCTCACTCTCTTTTTGTTAGCTGTTACCAGTTGGCGGCTGGCCTCAGTCCTCACCTCGCTTGTTTGAATTCAATTAGGATTGAAGCGCCGTGAGACCAGGTTGTTCTTCAGCGGGTTCCTGAAATCTCCACCTAGTGTGAGCCAGCAAGAGGTTTAGTGTGTGTGGCAGCGTCCTTCTTCAGCAACAACGCCCAGTTCATCCTGCTTAGCCCACTTTTCTGACCAGTATTTTTCTTTTGTTTTTCCTAGGCTTAAGAGTTTAGCTTTTGAGTGAGCGAGTGAGTGTGTTCTCCTTATTTTGAATTGATTTTGAAAAATGTAACATAAATTTAACTCATTGTAATAAAAAAATTTTCAGTTCTTTTCTTTGAGCTTAATGTAATATAAACTCATGTTTTACTTCTCCACATTAAGTTTATTTCACTTATAGCCCCTAGTTTCCATAAACGCTTTGCATTATTCATAACTGGTACTTAGGCCAGTCCTTTTGTATTAAGCTTAAAATCCGTTGTGCAACCAGGAGTTAATGCACCAGCTAGAACCTGTTTATCACTAATAGCATTAGATATTGATTGTCAGGGGTGGAGTCACTTTCTCCAGAGGCTAACAGTATCAATAAACAGCATGTGTGAGTAATTAGTCTCTGCTGTGAACTGTTGAGAAAGTTTATAAATTCTCGTCTTTAGAGATTCAGCGAAGTGGGCGTGCATAAAGTAATCATTGCTTGACTTTCACAAGTCAGTTCTTTGTCCCTGTTCTCAAGTATTATTGGATATTATTCTTTAATATTGTATATACCCAAAAACCCTGTGACATCTGGCGACCTCATTCCAGGATATTAACTCCTTGCTCTAAAGTTATTCATGAGATAATACTCACTCACTCATACTTAGGTATTTATCATCAAAGTCTATCGGCACTATCTTACTGGTGATTATTAATTAATTTTTATCAATTTTAAGTAATAGTTTTCAGTCAGTGTTTTGTTTAATTTTCGTTCTTTACCAGTCTAACTACATAAAACTGGTCACCACTAACCTGTGCCTATATTCTTTATTCTCGATTATTGGCATCTTTCTCTGCAAAATAGCAGTCAGTGCTTAGACTCTAGTTCACTTAGATTGACTTAGCATCATGTCTACCAGCGTCTATGTACAGGAAGCTAAAGATATGAGCTTACAGACCCCAAAGAAGTAAAGGATTACATCCTCTCTCGGTTTAATTAAGAGCAGCAACGCGAGAATGATGCTCGTGAAGAGCGTCGAATTCAGCGTGAGGAACGCGAAAAAGAGCGCGAATATGAGCGAGAACAGCGCAAACACGAGCAAAAACAATGCAAACTCAAGTTACAACAATGAGAGAGAGAACGCAAACACGAGTTACAACTACGTGAGAGAGAACGTGAATACGAGCATGAACAACAAGACGGAGAACGAGAACACGAACGTGCCGAGCGAGAAGCACATGAAAAACATGAACTTGAAATGTTGAAGCTCAAGCAAGATTCCTTGGCTTCAGACATATCTGGTGCAGCTGGCCCAAGCTCCACAAGCGCTATCCCTGCACATATTATGGCGACCCCACACATCAAGCTTCCTCCATACAAGGAAGGCGAGCGAATCGAGCCATACATAGCTCGTTTTGAAGACATGGCTCAACTATACCAGCTGGATGAGGCAGCTAAGTGGCTTCAGTTTCTTAGCCTGTTTGAGGGCCCTGCCCTCGATATTCTCCACAGAATTTGTGGAGATAATCTCACGTATGAGATGATGAAGGCCGCACTCGTTAAAGCGTATGGTCTCACAGTTGACGACGCCAAGAGTCAGTTCATGAGGGCGCTCTTATAGGAAAAAGATATTGCCATTCAGTTTCTTGACCGGCTTACTGCTTACTTAGATGAGTGGATGGAGAAAGATGAAACTCCTTCCATGCGTGAAGGGATAATCGACCTTATGCTGTGCACGCAGCTAGAAAAGTCATGGCCTACTGAACTTATGGTTCAGCTTAAGATCTGCCAGGTAAGGGATGCCAGCCAAATGGTGGAGAAGACTGATGCATTCTTCACTGCATACTGGTATCAAACTCGTAAGCAGCATACCTGGAACAGGAAAGTTGATAAATCTGGGAAACCATCTCAGACTGAACCCCAGCAACAAGGCCGTTCTCAGAATAATGGCCAAGGTCCAAAACCGCAGAAGGACCAGGGGCAAAACACTGAGAAACCTGAGTGGAAGCGGTACGACAAGCAAAACCCTAACCAGCAGCAGTACCGGTATTTCAAGCAGCAGCAGGGCAAGGACAAATCACGTAACCCTCAGTCAGGACAATCGATTTTAGTGTATCAGAGGCAGGATGCAAATGCAGCCCTCATGCCACAACAAGCGTACAGTGGTGCCAACTCCACCAGTACAGGTACTTCACAGTTCACTAGTTCCCCAGCGACAGTGAACCCTCCTCCACAGGTGGTCAATGCTCCAGCTCCTCAGATGGTGAGCACGACCCCTCAGGTATCAAGTTCTCTGGGCGCCACATTGGCTGCATCGTTTGTTCCGCACTCTAACCAATGACTGGCTGCTACCTCCTCAGACCCTTCCACCAGTAACACTGCCTTTCTTGTTCAGCCAGGGTTTGTAGGAGGTGTTTCTGTAAATGTCCTGAGAGATAATGGTTCCTCAGGTTGCTCTGTTGAGCAAAGTTTAGTTCGGCCCGACGAGTACACGGGTAAGCAGATCCAAGTTAGACTTATTAATGGGTCAGTGAGATTGTTCCCTGAGGCACGTATCCAGGTGGCATCTCCTTTCTACACTGGCTTGACAGCTGCTGTTGTCATGCTGGAACCCTTGTTTGACCTCATTATCGGCAACATACCAGGCGTCAAAAACAGTTGCGCTGTAGATGTTGCTACTCAGACTTCAGCTGTTGCAGTAACACGAGCCATGGCCAAGGCTCCGAATCGTGTCACCCCATTGACCATCGCAAAGCCGCAAGATTTGATTTGTAGTCAAGATGTTGTCCAAGAACAACAGTCTGACCCAACACTTGCCTCAGTGCGTAAGAAGCTGGAGGGTAAAGTGAATAAGTATTCACAGGGAGGTCAAGCCAGGTTCCTTCGCAAGCGAGAACGGCTATACCGTGAGTCACAAACACCCCAGGGCAAGGTTCGACTGCAGTTCATTGTTCCCGCGAAGTATCGCCGGGCATTGTTCGAATTAGGTCATTGTTCAGTGATGGGAGGTCACAAGGGCCAAAAGAAAACCTCTGACAGCATCCATGCTGACTTTTTCTGGCCAGGAATGGGACAGGAAATAAAAAGGCTTGTGTGTTCCTGTGATGTGTGTCAACATACCACTGACCGGGGATGTGTCCATCCTGTGCCATTGAAACCAATGCCTGTAATCTCTGAACCGTTCGAGAAAGTAGCAGTTGACATTGTTGGGCCAATCTCTCCTGGAGCAAGTGATAGATCAAGGTATATCCTCACTATTGTTGATTTCAGCACATGGTGGCCTGAAGCCATGGCTCTTAAGATATAGAGGCCATCACTGTTACTGAGGCATTGATCGAAGTGTTCTGTCGCGTAGGTATCCCCAAAGAGGTCTTAAGCGACCGAGGTTCGCAGTTCACCTCTGCAATGATGAACGAAGCATTCAGGTTGTTGTCCATCCAAGGCCTGCGAACTATGCCTTATCGTCCCATGTGTAACGGGCTGTGTGAGAGGTTCAGTGGGACTCTCAAGAAGATGTTAAAGCGCATGGCCGCTGAACAGCCAAAGGAATGGCTGCGGTTCATTGCTCCTCTTCTGTTTGCTTATCGAGAAGCCCCACACAATTCCTTGAAGTTCTCACCCTTTGAACTGTTGTATGGAAGGTCAGTCCGTGGACCACGTCAAGTCCTTCGTGAGTTATGGGACGATGAAGAACCCGACCCTGAAGTCAAGACCACCTACACCTACGTCCTTGATCTAGCTGACCGCCTCCAGTAGACGTGTGAGTTAGCTAAGGAAGAATTGATCAAGACGCGTGAAGTTCAGAAAGCCTATTTTGATAAGAAGGCAAAACTTTGGAAGTTTAGTCCAGGCAATAAGTGCTCGGTGTTACTCCCCAGTGCCCAAAACAAGTTGCTGGCACAGTGGAAGGGTCCATTTGATGTGATAGAGGGCATTTCAGACCTCAACTACATAATTCAGATGGGGAATCTTCGTAAAAAGTTCCACATTAACATGTTGAAGGCTTATCATGAGCCAAACCCCAAGGAGACTGGCCTACGAGTACCTGATGATAGTGACCAGCCACTGGACGAAACTGGGGCAGCTGCGGTGATCCCAGCTGATGACCATGATGACAAGCCATTAACCGTTCAGTCCCATCAGGAGGAGACTGTCGGGGATGTTTTTCTTAACACTGACTTAGCATTAGGTGATCAGAATGCCATAAGGTCACTGTTCTGTCGGTATGCTGATGTCTTCTCTGACCAACCTAGACTTCCAAAGGTTGATTGTCACAAAATTGAGTTGACCAGCGATACTTCCGTGAAGATTAAGTCATATCCGATTCCCATGCGACTACTGGGCGCAGTAGACAACGAAATTGCTGACATGGAGATTGCACGTATTATTGAAAAGTCCTCATCTCCTTACTGCAGTCCAATGATAGTAGCTCGCAAGAAAGATGGTGGAGTCAGGATTTGTGGCGATTATAGGAGGCTCAACACAATCACCAAAGTGGATGCTGAGCCGATGGGTGACCACATTGCCATCTTCTCCAGGATGGCAGGGTCACGATATTTCATGAAGCTCAATTTGGCGAAGGGATTCTTCCAGATTCCCCTTCACTCCGAGAGCCGTCAGTTCACTGCCTTTGCTACTCCTAGGGGGTTGTATCAGTATAAAGTCCTCCCATTTGGACTTACCAATTCCCCAGCAGTATTTAATCGTGCCATGAGACAAGTGCTCCATGGTATCTTAGGAGTAGAGATGTTCGTTGACGATGTCCTCGTTCATTCTGCCACATTGGAGGAGCACCTCAGACTCTTGGAAATTGTCTTCAGTTGACTTCAGAGTTTCATCATGACTGTGAAGCCTAGCAAGTGTAAAATTGCTCACAGTGAGGTGGAGTTCCTCGGACATATTGTTGGCAACAATCGCTGCAGGTGTCAGGGTGACAAGACTAGGAAAGTTAGAGAAGCCCCAAGACCCATGACCAAGAATCAGGTTAGGGCATTCCTTGGCCTAGTGGGGTATTATAGGAGTTTTATCCCAAACTTTGCTCTTATTGCTCAACCATTGTACAAGGTGCTTCGAAAACATGCTCCAAACACCATTGAATGAGGAGAGGTGCATGAGAGATCTTTTGCCGCCCTTAAGAATATGCTGTGTAAGGAGCCTATCTTGCAGTTGCCTGATTCCAACAAACCTTTCATACTGCGCACTGATGCTTCACAAGATGGAGTAGGTGCCGTATTAATGCAGGAATCAGAAGGTGGAATTTTCCCAGTGGCATACCACAGCCATAAGCTAAAACCCGCCGAGAGGAATTACAGTACTGTTGAGAAGGAACTCTTGGCCGTGGTTGATGGTGTTAAGAAATATTACTATTATTTATATGGGGCACCATTCACTTTGGAAACTGATCATATGCCACTCACTAGCCTCAGCACGACCAAGACAGCTAATGCAAGATTGACATACTGGACACTGTATTTGCAGCAGTTTAACCTTGTGAGATACATCAAGGGAAGTGACAATGTAGGCACAGACCTGATGTCTCGCCTGCTAGCTGATAACTAACACGGGTCCCATTAGCAAATTGCAGCATTTGATGTTCTGCACAAATGCCCAGTCTTTTCGCTAACTAGGTATAGGGTTTAGCCAGTAAACTGGGTCCCTAGCAAATTGCAGCATTTGATGTCCTGCACAGACGCCCAGTCTTTTCGCTCTTGACCACGTTCCCTGGTTAATTTAGCGAATTGCATCGTTTGATGTCCTGTGCAAACGCTCAGTCTTTTTGCTAATTAAGTTTAAGGTTTAACCAGTAAACTGGGTTCCATTAGCGAATTGCAGTGTTTGATGTCCTGCACAGACGCCCAGTCTTTTTGCTCATGACCAAGTTCCCTGGTTAAAATAGCGAATTGCAGCGTTTGATGTCCTGCACAAACGCCCAGTCTTTTTGCCATTTAAGTTAGGGTTTAACCAGTAAACTGGGTTCCATTAGCGAATTGCAGCGTTTGATGTCCTGCACAGATGCCCAGTCTTTTCACTCATGACCACGTTCCCTGGTTAATTTAGCGAACTGCAGTGTTTGATGTCCTGCACAAACGCCCAGTCTTTTCCCTAATTAGGGATAGGGTTTAACCAGTAAACTGGGTCAGCGTTTGATGTCCTGCAGAGACATCTAGACTACGTCTCCTGGTTAATAATGTAAATAGTATACTTTTTGTAACATAAGTACTGATTGCTAGGCAGAGAGAGAAATGACACTTTTGATGCTCCACCTTGATTACTTTCACAGGTGCAGCTGGCGGGTGCAGCATTGCAGTGCAGAACAGCTGATTGTCCCTGATGCATGCTGCCGCCTCTTCTCTTCTGCCTCGTCGTCATCATTTACCATTGACTTGCATTATGAAATTTTACAAGTAGGTACAGTTACACCACAACTATCACACCCACACCATGTATTACATACATCACGCTACATAACAATTAGTTGTTAATGTAAATGTTGTGAACTTTTCGCTCAGTTTGACCTAAGTAAAGGATTTTTCAACGTCGTCAAAAAGTTTTTTCCTCAAGCTTGCTTCTATTAACGTAAATACGAAGTTTTTTCGCTCAGTGGGGACTGTGACTTTCTCCTGTACCAGGATAGTACACACACACCACAGTGTGAATCTTGTGTGACTGAGTTAGGATTTATATGTATGTAAATTGAAATTTTTTTTTTTCCTGAGAAAAAAAAATTGATTTTGATGGGGCTTAATGTCACGAGTTGGCGTGATTTTCTATCTAAATAAACTCGTGACATTGAACTTTGTGGGAAACCGTGAATTCTAGTGAAATCCCATAAGTATCACTCAGTCAACCGCCACGTATTCACCCGATTGGGAGTATTTTCAGAACATTTTTCACTGTTTCATAAGTGATCGTCCTTGTGTGTGACATTAGCGTTTTCGCTGAGTGATTTATTATGGGCGTGTTTTGCTCACTCTCTTTTCGTTAGCCGTTACCAGTTGGCGGCTGGCCTCAGTCCTCGCCTAGCTTGTTTGAATTCAGTTAGGATTGAAACACCATGAGACCAGGTCATTCTTCAGCGGGTTCCTGAAATCTCCACCTAGTGTGAGCCTGCGAGAGGTTTAGCATGTGTGGCAGCGTCCTTCCCCAGCAACGACGCCCAGTTCATCCCACTAAGCCCACTTTTATGACCAGTATTTTTCTTTCGTTTTTCCTAGGTTTAAGAGTTTAGCGTTTGAGTGAGTGAGTGAGCGTGTTCTTATTTTGAATTCATTGTGAAACATGTAACGTAAATTTAACTCATTGTAATCAATAAATTTTGAGTTCTTTTTTTTGGGCTTAATGTAATGTAAACTCGTGTTTTATTTCTCCACATTAAGCTTATTTCACTTATAGCTCCTAGTTTCCATAAATGCTTTGTATTATTCATAACTGGTACTTAGGCCAGTCCTTTTGTATTAAGCTTAAAATCCGTTGTGCAACCAGGAGTTAATGCACCGGCAAGAACTTGTTTATCATTAATAGCATTAGATATTGATTGTCAGGGGTGGAGTCACTTTCTCCAGAGGCTAACAGTACCAATAAACAGCACAGGTGAGTAATTAGTCTCTGCTGTGTACTGTTGAGAAAATTTAGAAATTCTCGTCCTTAGAGAATCGGCGAAGTGGGCCGGCATAAAGTAATCATTGCTTGACTTTCACAAGTCAGTTCTTTGTCCCTGTTCACAAGTATTAGTGAATATTGTTCTTTAATATTGTATATTCCCAAAAACCCCGTGACACCATATGCCTTGTTAGAATTGAGGCCAGTGATGCCAGAAAATACATCAGTTGAAGAAGTTATAATATCAGCCATAAGGCAGTCAGAGCGGTAAAGAGATGGTGGGAATGCACCAGAATCACATAAGGTGGAATTGGAGGAGAAAGTCTGAGCGAAGAGTTATACTTTATCAGTAGAGGAAATAGCTAGAGAGCTATCCGAGTAGAGAACAAAAGGGAAGGATGATGAGGTAATGTTGTTAGAAAGGTTTTTGGCGAGTTGTCAGAAAGAGCAGGAAGAATTAGGTTTGGAGAGTTGTGAGCTTTTAGTACGGATGAAAATATTTTTAGTGAAGTGAAGAATAGACTTTGCATGATTCTGGGCAGAAACATAACAAAGGTGAGATTCAGGGGTGGGTTGGCTCTGGTACCTTTTGTTGGCCTTCTTTTTGTTGTGGAGAGCATTAGAACAAACGTGATTTAACCAAGGTTTCTTTACATTACTCAAAGGACATGAGAAAGGAATGTATGCTACCATGCCCAAGAGAATGACCTCTGTAATGAGCATGGCACACTCGGAGGGCTCTCGGCCATGGAAACAATAATCATTCCTGGGGAAAATCAAAGAAGTGCTGCCTGAGGGCCTCCCAATCAGCAGCTCCAAAGTGCCATAGCCATTTCTTTGCAGGTTCCAGTGGCCATACTGGAGCAATGGGACAGGTTAAGGTGATAAGGTTGTGATCGGAGGAACCCGACTGAGAGGAAAGATTTACAGCATAAGCAGAAGGATTAGTTGTAAGGAAGAGGTGAAGTATGTTGGAATTCTCTCCAAGATGGTCAGGGATATGGATAGGGTGGTGTAAAAGGTGCTCTAGGTCATTAGGACTAGAAAAGATTTTGACTTGTTCACCAGGTGGATCAGTGAAAGGAGAGGAGCGCCAAAGGTGGTGGTGAACATTGAAAGCTCCTAGAATGGAGATTTCAGAGAAAGGAGGAGTGGATGGGCTGTATTCCATCGGAGAAGTAGGATACATGAAGAATTTTTCATAGTCAGTAGAAATAGGGGATAAGTAAATAACACAGACATATTAAGTCAGAGAATGACAGGAAAGCCGAAGTCAGAGAATGAGAATTCAAAAGAATCAAGTTCTGGAACACGAGTGCAAGATAAGTCGTTGCATACATATATACAACATCCACCTTTGGCTTTGAAGTGACTGTAGTGAAAGTAGAGAGATAGCCTACAAAGAAGGGTTTGCCATCAGTTACCTCAGAGAGCCAAGTCTCAGTTTGGAAGAGAAGGACCTGGGAGGTCAACTTACATAGCCTATGTGCAGACTGGAGGTCAGGTGAGTCTCCATGCCAAGAATTGGACTACAGGGGTACCCGGCGTTGCCCGGGCCAAAAAGGCGAGTACTCTGCTGGTGAACTCAAATGACCCAGATCTGATTTTTGACCCCCCTAGAACCATCCTTGGGTCACCCTGGTTCAGAATATGTATGGGTCAGGGGGTCTCTGGCACTTGGTGTGGGGGTTATTGAAGGACAAACAAAAAACAAACAACTTGGGTCTATTATATATATACTAGCAAGGGCACCTGACGTTGCCAGGCCAAAAAAACAAACACTCTAATCCTATTTGTTCTAGTTCAATCTTTCTTTCTACTCCAGAAAGACCATGTAGTTCTTATACTTTAGAAGAGGGATTTTAAGAGGTCAAGGAACTTTCTCTATCAGCTTTCGCAGACTAACACACAGTATTTGTGTGCACTTGTTTACTATTACCTGTGACTTCAAATGACCTCTGACTGGTGACCTCAAATGACCTTGGAGGTCAACCTCACATAGCTTGTGTATTAACTGGTGACCATGAGAGTTTCCAGCCAAAAATTGGCCTGCTGAGTATAGTCATTTGAGCGTGTATTACCAGTGACCTCGTGACCTCTCACCGGTGACCTCAAATGGCCTCGGTCAACCTCACATAGACTGTGTCCGACCTGAAGGTCATATGAGTCTTCATGCTAAATAATGGGCTGCAGGGGTACCCGGTGTTGCCCGGGCCAAAACGGCAAACACTCCACCAGTGATCTCAAATGACCCAGATCTGAATTCTGACTCCCTTAAAACCATCCTTGGGTCCCCCTGGGTCATATAAAACTTTGTAATAACTTTGTAGTGGAGTTATATATATATATTAGACTTGTGGACGAGCTATTGTTATACTTGAGTAGCTTTGTAAGTAAATCTTCTTTCCCATTTGTCACTCAATGACAGGAGAGGTAAAGAATAGTATGGGACTATTTTTATTTGTCTTGGAAATATTAACAAATCTCTCACACAGAGCGAAGTATAGAGTTCCGCTAGCTATCTCCCTATCTCTCTCTGTCTCTCTCTCAAGTTGCTAAGCCCTTCTCCCTGCGACCTGTCTGTTCTATGGCTACCTTCCTTCTGCCTCTCTTTCCTATATTCTGGTGTAGCAGAAGTCGTATCACGTGTGTTCCCTGTGATTGGGAAGTTCTAGAAGCCTGTGTGTGAGTATGTGTGTATGTGTGTGTATGGTCACTAGGCGCTGTCGTGTGCCTATAAAGCATTCCTTGAGTTAAGAGTGTGTAAGCATGTTTAGCATTGCTCGATTCTTGCAGACACAGTACCTTCTCATCATCTGACTTCTTGCTTCTATCTGTCTCTCTATCTATCTATTTATCTATCTATCTATTATGATTTGTAAATATAATATGGAGTCCTAACATCGGGGTCTCTGACCCCTGGTTTTGGCGTGATTGAAGGACAAACAAACAAACAATGCAGCTCTTTTATAATATACTGGATATAAATATAAATGTCTATCTATCTATCTATCTATCTACTGTATTGTCAGACGCCTCAATCCCGTTTGGGGTGGCCACAAACAAATCGCCTCCAACTCGCCCTGTCCCCTGCCATTTCACTGCCCTGCTCCCAACTCACACCCCCCTCTCTCATATACTTCTCCACCCCATCCTTCCATCTCATCCTCGGCCTCCCTCTCCCTCTTCCCCCCTCCACCTCACTCACATACACTTTCTTCGTCAGTCTTTCACCCTCCATCCTCTCCACATGGCCAAACCACCTCAGTGTGTTCCTCATAACGCTTCCTATCATATCCACATCCACACCACAACGCTCCTTTATATCCTCATTCGTCAGCCTGTCTCTCCATGTGACTTCACAGGCTCCTCTTAAATAACTCATTTCCATTGCTCTCACGCTTGACTTGTGTCCCTCCAACAACGTCCACGCTTCACTTCCATACGTTAGAGTTGGTATCACAATACTGTCATGTAGTAACGTTTTCACCTCCATGCTCATTTCCCTGTTTCTTATCACTGCTTTCAAAGAACCAGCAACCATTCTTCCTTGCTGTACCCTTTCAAGCACTTCACCCTCCAAACCTCCATCCTCACTCATCACACTACCCAAGTACTTAAACGTACTCACATTTTCCAATTCCTCACCATCCAACCTCGCTGTACATTCACTGATTTCACCTCTCTCAAAGACCATCACTTTACACTTCCCAACATTCACCTTTAGATTCCGTTTCTTACACACTCTCCCAAACTCATCCACCAAGCCTTGCAGCTCCCCTTCGTCTTCACTCAACAACACAGTATCATCTGCAAACAACAGTACAGGGAGTTTCCAAACACTATCGTCTCTCACCAGGGCCACTCCAACATCCACTACCCTACCTTGTACCTCTTTTATTACCCCATCCATGTACAGATTGAACAACCATGGAGACATGACATATCCCTGTTTCAACCCAACTTTCAAAGAGAAAAATTCACTTAGTTCCTCATATATGTATGTATACACGGGGACAGACAGACACAGGCAAACAGACATGTAGGAGGATCATCTTTCCCTTTCGGTTCTGAAAGTACCTGATTCACATTGAGGAGTAATGCAGTACAATTCATTGTCAGACTGGCTGAATTGTTTTGGCCACAAACTCCCATGAGCTGCCAATGCTCACTTGATAAATCAATTGGTCACCTCTTCCTGGCTCATAAAGTCGCTTGCTTTCGAATATCTCTTTCATGATAATAATTAGTGAACAGTACATGACTTCTGCAATAATGTAATCAAAATTATACCAGTTTTCTAGACATGATTTACTAATAAAAATATTGCAGAACAGTTACTAAAATACATAAAACGACAAATGGTGCGAAGGTATTCATAATATAACAAGCCTCACTTCATGTTTATTTTGAAACGTCTATCACGTATTCAAACAGATTAATGCTGCATCAGGCAAATGCTGAAGGGAATGTACCGAATACTTACGAAAAATGTATAATTTTCAAGATCGGAAACATAGGAAGATGAAACCGCCTGCCGAAACCGCGGGCGCCGAATAGGCCTAACTCGTGGTGTGCGAGGTTGGTGCAGACGATCTTAAATTGATCTGTACAAATATTTTGCACTCACACGGCTTTATATTCCCTTTGTTTATATATATATATATATATATATATATATATATATATATATATATATATATATATATATATATATATATATATATATATACAGTATGTATGAATGTAAATTTTTCACATATTGATATAGTAAGGAAAGAGTATAGAGTCAGAGTGATTAGTTGATGTTTGAGCTAAGAAAATTTTTCCTCCTGGAAATGAGATGATATTTTATTGTTTCCAATACCAACCTCGCCAGCTAGGTAGCAGACGACACTGCTAAAGTCCCTCAATCTTGGGACGAAAGCGTCATTGCATACCGTCTCCACCTGAAGTCTACTAACATCTTGCAATCATTATTACTTTATATTTGTTTCATATATAATGTAGATATATGGATATGAATTTTTCATTTCATTCATATAATGAGAGAATGAACATCATGGACTGAGCAAAGAACAAGGTTGGCCCCGGAAATGCGACAGCATGCTAACGTACTTCAGTGATTTCCATATACTTATCATAATGAAGCCTCTTTTCCTCACTGTAATTAGTAAATATGTTAATATTTTATTTGTGATACTTGAAGCACATAAAGTAGCTTAGTTGACCGACTTTTAATGTATTTTATTAGGTTGTCATGTGAGAATTGGCAACTTTTGAAAGCTTGTGGCCAAAGCAGTTTGCTGCCAAGGATATCGTGTCCATCATCCAAGTTATGCCTTGCATCCTTGGACAGGGGATTGGCTGTGGGTGATACGAACACGTCCGCTCTGCTGCAATAGTCATTACATTTACCTTAGGCAGAGTCCGTCGCATTGATTATATGTTGCTTCTCCAAGAATATTTATGTACTCCAATTGTGGAGATATACTGCATTGTAGGGGTTAATGAAGGCATTAATAAACTTTTTTTCTACGGAGAAGTATTTAAGCAAATAAAATAAATTGACTGAGCATGAAAACCAAAATATAATGTGCCTAATGCAATGAATTGGTTAAAGGCATTTTTAAGGTGGTGTTGTTGTTTGTCCTCTGATACTCAAATTGTTCCCCCAAAGAAAAAAAATAAGATAACTGAGTTAAATTCAAGGTCCGATCATTCCGAGATGCCTGGACACACGGCGTTTAAAAGACTGGATTGAGAGGGAGTAGGAAATATAGACAGAGGAAAAAAGTTCCAGAGCTGACTTATTCCATAATGAAGGACTGGGAGCAAAGGTTAATGCTTGCATTAAAGAGTTGGTCAGAAAAGGGATGAGGGTTTGTTGTTAGACTGGTGTTACACGCCCGATGTAGTGGTGGAGAGATGCAAACACACAAGTCAGAGGAGCAGTGACCATTGACATAGGAGTTGAAAGATATAATAATGCAACAGTGTGGCGAAGAGATATTGGCTGAAGCTAGCCAGTGAGAGGAGGAGAGTTAATGAGATGAAAAGCCTTTGACTCTACCTTCTTGAGAAGAGCTCTATGTGGGGAGCCTCCCCACACATTAGTTGCATTCTTCAAGGGGGAGTATAAATCTCGTGTCTAAAATCAACAACTGTGCAGGGATAAAGAACGCATAAGTTGGATTACCACACCAAATCTCTTAGAAGTATATTCTACATGAGAGGTACACAGGAAGGCCAAGAGGAGAATTAATTAGGCCAGCCTGGTGCAGCTAGGCAGCAAATTACTATAGAGTTTTTAACTCCGTCTTATACCATACCAATATTGTAACTTAAAAATCACTATATCATCAACATTGTGAGGCATGTTGAGTGGATGGGTCCAATAGAGAGGAGAGGAGAACGAAATGAGTGGGTGGGTTGGGTGGATGCAATGTGGGTGGGTTAATGGATAATGAGAAAATAAGACTGTGGGGATTAGTTCCATGGCTAAATAGGTCTTTGGAAAAATTCGGTCAATGTGGAAGATATCCTTGATGAAATGAGCCCAAGAGAGAGAATAGGTGCACTGGGTAAAATGGGACATCGGAGGTTGTCTCCCACAGGAGGGTAGCGTTCCACAGTTCAGGCAATGCCAGTAAGCACGGTCATCGGCTTTTACCCAGGCAGTGCTCAGAACCATTCTAATATAAGATAAAGGGCATCAGACGAGAACTTGGTACTTGAGCTTTACTAAATATTCTTGACCCAAGAAGTTACTAACGTTGATCTCAGTGAGCATTGAGATTTGATGAACATACTTGTTTGCAAACTATTGTAATGCTTTTGATACGTTGTCTTTTTTATTGAAAACCAACATCAGGTGCTGAAAGGTTTACACAAAGGATGTGTCTTCGTTTTAGCATATGGCTTGCAATGAAGCAAAGCCGCCACTGAGAAGGCTCCTTGTATGAACACTTGAGGTTTCTTTGATGCTGTATCTTCTCTGACTGTGGCATTATTGTCAGGTTCTCCTATCGAAAATAGATCGGGGTTTGCCTACTGCACCAGTCTCAATTAGCAGTTTAGGAACCTGGAGTTATGTTGAAAGATCTGCATTGAAGTCAGAAGCTGGTATACTGCAGATGGGCCATAGAGCAGCCGGTTGATTATCAACGATGGCACCAGAAGAGCTGAGGTTTTCATGGATAGGAAATGCAGGAATGGTACAAGTGGCTGTACAGTGGCCTGGACAACAGGTACGAATGAGGATGGTATCAGAATCACTGGGAAGAGAGATTGTTTGAGTCACTGAAACGGAACTGCAGTGGAATCAACATTTTCCATTTTAACTGCACTCACTTTCCCGTGACACTGCCCTCGGCCCCCCCACAGCATAAAAAAAAAAAAAATCCAAGAGCGAGTTTACTAATGGTTTAAGAATTTTATTGTGTTTGATGTTTAGGTACTTTTAATGGTTCCAAGAATATTTACTACTGTCACTTCGTCGTTCGTACATTACCATTAATCATTATGAACGGTCACCTTTTCCTGTTCATCAAATGAAACAGCTTATCAAATTCAGACATTATATCATCAATATTAATTATTACAAGAACATATTAAGAAAAGTGCTTTACAGATATAGCAGCGATGAGGAATATGAATCGCAGAGTAACTCATATGTCATATGTCACCAGCGAGGTCACAAAAATAGTTTTGTTAAAAAATTCATAAATTCTAGGTTGGCGTTGTAAGTTCACATTTACGTGATTTTATAGGAAAACAAATCATTCACGGTATTTTGTGATACATTTTAATTTCCAAATTGAACACAGAACAACTTCTGTAAAGTCTTCACTGAATTAAATATATATTTATTTTCAATGCACTGTGTTAAACTTGATAATCCCTTCATGATGAAACGAGGTTTCTGAGTAGATTTATTTTACTAACAACAATTGTCTTATGTTCTTTTACACGATGATGAGAGAATTTTCAAACAAGAAATTTTCTGGTTCTTGACAAATGGCAACTGCAACAAAAGGCTTCCCATTCTATGGTCGAGTCAGTTATGACATTGGAAGTCGACTTATGAAAATAATGAACTATGTCTACCCTCATATCTCATTTAAGTTTGTTTTTGCGAATAATTTTGCTCTAGGTTCATTTTAAAGATGTAGTGATAATATATCAAAGCCATTGTGTTCAATCACGATTTATTTGTTCAACATTTCTCGCTGTACAGCTAGATACACTGGGAGGTCAGTTAGGAATCTCAAAATCTGAGTGTCCGACCACGAGGGTTTGTTTCATAAAACATCTTTGTCACTGTCAAATCCAACCCCGTCAGAGATCAGGAATCATTGTTTTGGTATAAGTCATACTTGCAATATGGATTAATTATTCATAATTTTACATAGCGGTCATTTCAGAAAACATTTGTGAATAACAGAGGTTCTCTATATCCATAAATTAAAACCTACAACAAATACTATGCATCCTCTACGAAGCTATACACCTTAAGATTACATTTTATTGTTCTGTGGTTTCGTACTAGCTTTACGATACCTAGTTTTACTCCCTGGAAGTAGTCTGCTTGTTTTCATAGAAGCTTCAAGAATCCATACCTTAGTTTTGCAAGACTTTTTTGTTAATAGAATTTAGTCGTCGCAACAGACCCTCCTTGCTAACATAACCTTTTCTTTGTAAATGATATTGTGATATTCAAAAAATGTTTTTTGGTGTTATCTTTGTAATTTTTTTTTTTTTACCTTTAAGTCTGATGATGGGACGTATTCTCACGAAACTAGTCACCTTTAATATATATTAATAACATATCCTTTTCTTTGTAAATGATACTGTGATTTTCAAACAATGTTTTTTGGTGTTATCTTAGTAATCTGTGTGTGTGTGTGTGTGTGTGTGTGTGTGTGTGTGTGTGTGTGTGTGTGTGTGTGTGTGTGTTTACCTTTAGGTCTGATGATGGGACATAATGACACGAAACTAGTCACCTTTAACAAATATGAAGAGGACCACCATCTTTTTCTTGGCACCTCTATGTTGTGGAAAGTATATATATATATATATATATATATATATATATATATATATATATATATATATATAGTCTAACTTGGCCTACTGTAAACTAATCCAGTTTTTCAACTCTGAATACCTAGGACTTATTGCAAATTTCATGCTCTTCACTACCTCCTTAAATAGTCTCATACCCAAATTTATGGCATGCAACAGTGATCCAAAACTTATAAAAAGGTCTTTCACTGAAGTTAACTTCTTACTTTACTTACTTTGAAATCTTGGTCTTTGATAGTGGCGAGAGGAAGGGTGGATGGAGGTGAGATTATAGTTGGAAGACTTGAGGCAGAAGCACAATTGGGAACCTTCTGCGCTATATAATACACCGAATCAACCTTGCTCAGCAACTGAAAGGTTAAGAGTATGTAAGTACGTATCTCCTATAATTAGCAACAAAAGTTCCTTTTTGTATCCAATAATGAAAATCAGATAGGCTCTATTACCTGAGTGTAAAGAAGAAACTCTACCTGTTAACAATGGGTTTGCTCTAACCAATCACTCAGTCTGCAAGAACTTATCTTGTGTGCTTATTTTTTGGTACAAAATATAAAAACTACTGTTATTGGTGGAAAAGGAACGAACTCCCGCATGCGAATATGCAGTCCATTTCATAATGGTCCGTGGAATGGCTATTCTGGCAAGACTCAGGTCATGTGATCGACTTTTCTGGAAAATTTCTTGGTCTTTAGCACACTCCAAATTATGCTTAACAACATTATTTTCTTTTTAAATTGTTGATGTTTCTGTGTGATGGTCTGTTCGACTACTATTCAGGCTCGACGCAGGTACGTGGTCGATTATTATATTTTACACCAAACCCTCATTCAGCCCTGGTTTCCATAGATTTCCTTACTCTGCATCTTTCACAAATCACATTAGACCTTATCCTATCGAATCTCCTCACTAAACATGCATTCCACAACAGATCCATTCCCATTGCTCATATTCTTGATTTATTTTATTTCATGCTACACAATAGTCTCACATCCGTATATTTGAGTAGGTACTAAAAATCCTTCATTCAAGCCTTTTGAAGCTGCCACACTCGGACCTCTGCTTCTTATCAAAGCCTTCATAGCACCAGCCACTTTCTTTCCTTGTGCCACTCTCCTTTCAGATATCTGGTAACTAAATGCCTGGTGACCAGCTGTCTGCACACCAGCAGCGAGATTATAAATTTAGTCATCAAAACAAGTAGAAAAGTTGTTTTAAGTGGCAACTGTGGCAGATGTCTCAGAGAATATGAAGAGGAGGGAGTTGGTGGTGGGGTCTGGTGGGGGATTAAATGAGAGAAATTTGGGGACGGTAAATTAAATGATAATCTGATAACATAAAGACTATGATGATGATGCGACAATGTTACATATCTTAAAATTTCAGTGACAGCAATTGTAAAGAAGGCCTGATAAGAAAATAAGTAACTGAAGGAGCTACAGTATAATAGTAATGAAGAGTGACTGCCAGCGGAGGCAGTAATAATGGTTGCTACTGGTGGTGATGCACCTGTGCTATTAAATAAATTTCACAAGTTATGTAAAGTGTTGGCTGCCTACCAAGTGTAAAAATGATCAGTGATAGAAATAAATTTTTCATAATTCTCTACTCAATAGATGTGATGTGGTTGTATGAGATGTGGTATTGCGTGGTGTGGTTCTGTTTAAGGCCTGCAAAGTTAGATGTATAGGTCGTAGATGTGTGATATGCTTAGGTTTGGCAGTGGAAGGTGCTGTAGAAGGTGTGGTAATCCTATGTGTGGTAGTGTAGATGTGCTAGTGTATGATGCGGCAGTTAAAGACACAGTAAAATAGGTTCTGTTTTCTAAGTTATGGTATTATAACGTGTGGTTATGTAAGGTGTGGTAGTGAAAGATGTGGAAATGATTGATGTGGTAGTTTAAGTTGTGGCATTGCAACGTGTGGGTGTGTAAATTGTGGTAAAGGCATTTCCTACTCTGCGCATAGGCTTCACAACCCATTCTCCAGACCCAGTAGTCTTCCTACATGCCATGCACCTCCACATGTCACCACTTCGGCGCTAACACCCACCGTCCATATTGAATACATGTTAGGGCTGTCTCATACAGGACTGGTTTATTTGTATTAGCGGGGGTATTTTGACATGTCGGCGGGCCTTCTGGCAGATCAGTAAAGACTATTTTAATGAAATTCAAATCCTTAAACTGTTTTCTGACCCAAACGGGATGCGAACCTGGGTCGATTAGGACTGCAGGCCACCTTTCTACCAAATCAGCCATCTCTCTACTAATTCAGGTAGTGTAGAGCGTGTAGCAGAAGGCATGGTAGTGTATTGAGTGGTGGTGTATGGTAGCGTAATGTGCGGCAGTGTGATGTACTACAGTGTAATGTATGGTAGTGTAAAGTTCGGTAGTGTACAGTAATGTGTGGTAGCGTCGCTTACTGCACTGTCTGAATAAACAAACAGTATTAACTGCTGCTGCTGCTGCTACTGCAACTACTAATGGCAAAGTAATCTGGGAAAAGAACTCGATTCATGAATCTATGTACTGTAGGTGAACTCGTTCGACATCAATGAATTGCATAGTAAGAATAGTATGTTTTAATAATGTTTATTGCTGTTTCATTTCATAGGATGGTCCACATACATGTATAAACAAAAACAGTTATGGTCTGACCATTAATGTCTAATAATATGAATTTAACTGTAAGAGAAGAAAAATTTGTTGGCATAAACATGAACCAGTTTTACAAAGTATATACATAAAATATCTATTGTTGAAGAAAAATAATATTAATTACTGTATATTATGCGATCTTTACAAATCTCACTGAATATATCTTGACATGTAGTGACTCTAAATAGAAAGCTGGCGCATACATCAGTCACTACAGAGTAAACATTATTTCTTTTGGGTCTGACAGGCAAAGGGATATTATAGGCCATTGGGAATGTGCATCATGTTTGAAGCGGTTATGATCACGTGAACGTCTAGTCGACAGAAACCAACCATTACCTTCCCGCACCTTGCACTCTCCATACCTTACACTACCAGTCATTACAGTATATAACCACATATCACACTACCGAACCTCAAACTACCACACATTATATTGCTTACTTTACACTATCACATTTACAATACTTTACACTGTCACACCTGACACAAGCACACATTTATACTGGTGTACTTTACTGTCACACTTACTTTACATAGCCAAGCCTGACACAGTGCGCTATACTACCACAACTTTCACCATCACACCTTATTTCACCGCATCTTTCACTACCACATTTTACACTACCACTCCTTCCATACAACAGTCTCACTGCCGAACTTAACAGTACTTCACATGTTACTAAAGCTCAGATTATACATCTCACACTACAAAACTTAAGCGACGGCACACAGTGCCATATATAATAAAGTTAGAACTCATTCCCTATTTAACATAAGCAATTCTTGTGGCACCCAGTAAATGTCAGCCAACGCTTTTTATTTTCCTCCAGAAACCTGTTCCCACAATGAACAACTTCCAGACAATGCCCTGTTTTTATCCATGGGACTTATTTTCAATGTTGGCTTCATAAGCCAGTGTTTTATTTATTTATTTTTTATTTAATGCACAAATCTGTTTCCGTCTTGGGTATATTTTCAACCAGGACATATTCTTCCATTTGCCCATTTTCCCCTATGGACCTAATATTTTTTGAGGACATTTTCCACCAGATTTGTTTCTCATTAGTCCCTAATCATCTTTTCAAAGACTCATTGTTCCCCATTGGCCAATTATCCCCCATGGACCTACTTCGTAGGGATTAGACTGTAGCACCAGCAGAACAGCATTGCTCCTAAATGGATGGAAAGCTGCTGACAGGGAGAGTTGGAGCTCCCGTTTCACCATCCTCAGAACTATCTTCTGACCATCCTCTTTGCTGAATTTTTTGGTGTTTCAGTAACATATCCCTCAAAGTGGCAGTGCTAAACTACGTGCACATTACACACCACACTTCCTCTTCCCAGCCCACCTAAAATGGCGTCTGAACACCTAGTCTCGAAGTCCCCCGGGAGTGGGGGGGGGGGATCATTAAGGCCCCCACCAACCGCCTCTACCTTGGTGACGAAAGAGTGAGATGCGTGGAACCATTGACTGACTCACCCTCTGCCCATTTCTGCAACATTTGTGGCCTGTGATCTAATTTTCTCTCTGATGAACACCACCTTTCTGTTTCTAAGCCTCATCTCCTCTTTCTTACTGAGACTCAGCCGTCTGAGGCGAAAAATAGCCTCTTCTCTGTATCCTCCTTTCTCTGTACTCACTTCAAAGCCAAGGTAGCCTACACTCTGGCTTCAGCTATTCGGTAATTTTCTGACTGAATATATGTGCTGTATACTTATCCTTTAATTCTACCGACTATGAAAAATTCTTTATCTTAATCCTGAGACGGAACAAGTCCTACCAGTTTCTCCTTTCTTTGATATTTCAGTTCTGGATGACTTCTGTGTTCATCACCAGTTTTAACTCTCCTCCCCATTACTGATCCACCTGGTGAACAAGCCTACTTCTTTTCTGTTTTTAATGGTCTAGAGAAGCTTGTACAGTACCTTACCCGAATCAGAGACTGCTTTGGAGTTCCAACATACAATACCTCTTTCTTAAAGCTAATCCCTCTGTTTACTTAGTTAATCTTTTCTCAATTTTAGGCTTCTCCAGTCACAACATTCTCACCTAAACCTGTCGAATCACCCCAGTAAGGAATGTGGGTCCTCCCAAGAAGCACTGGCTTTGGCACTTTGCAGCTGCTGACTGGGAGGCCCTCAGACAGTGATTCTTTGATTCTCTTCATCAGGGGGAGTACGTTCACCCCTGTTTGTTTGTTTGTTTGTTTGCAGGATTATTCAAAAACTAAAGGAGAGACTTGGATCAAATTTGGTAGGTAGATAGCCCATGTCCCAGGGAACAAACGATTAATTTTGGGACAGCTCTGGATCATATTACAGATATTAGATACGAAAATCATTTTTTGCAATACCCTAATCAATGATGACAAAACCTAACCCATTATGAAAAGGGGTTCGAAAATTACGTTGCCCTTGTCGGAAAGATGCACTCCACTGAGTGCCACTACAGTTTTCAATGGAGTGATTATTGTCCCCATGGCCGAGAGACCTCAAAGCATATGTGCTTGTCAGAGGTTGTTCTTTATGTCACAGAAGCATAGTCTGTGACTAATGAAAAAAAAAAAAAAAACTATTTAATCACGTTTGTTCTAATGATTAACACAACAAGGAGAAAGGCATACAAATGATACCTGAGACAACCCACCTCTGAATCTCATCTCTGTATGTCTCTATCTGGAACAGTGCTGTCTGTTCTCTGCCCCGCTAATTTAATTCATACAAAATGCTCTGATCTCTTCATTAACCCGCAGCTTGCCAGTGCCGTTTTAAAATGGTCTGACATAATGCCACAGCCAGTGCCAGTGCTGTTTTAAAACGGTTTAAAATAAAAAACTTCATTGTGACAGCAATTTTTCAAGATTCGCTGGTAAAAATTGGCAGGCATGTAAGGTAATTGTTCCTCTACCATACCCCAAGCTGTCAAGGCCATACACTCACTCGCTTCCCCCCTCATGCTCACTCTGCCTCACTCTGCCTGTGTGCCTCACCCAGTGCTATACATAGTGAAGGCATTTTGTAAATATTTTCATGTAAGCGTAAGTTGTAAATATTTTCTTGTAAGTTTAAGGACTATATAGTAAAGTCAAGTTGTAAATACTTTCTTGTAAGTGCCACGACTGTATGTAATGAAGTCAGGTTGTACCTATCTTCAGGTAAGTGTAAGATAATGCATTCACAGTGAGAAAGACACGCAAATTGTGATAGATGCTGAAGTAATAAATAATCAGAAAAGTGTACCGAACATCGCTATACCTTCCCAGCATAAATACCTGAGTATACCTTACATAGAAAACGGCTGTCTCTCACGTACGTGGTGAGCGTGAGAGAGCGGCTATACCTGCACATGAGTATGCGGGACTCAATAAAACTCATTTCCCAGCCTCAGTGAGCAGTTTAATGGTGAAATTCGTTGTTTCCTCATCAAAATCTATCATATTAGCAAAAAAAAAAAAAAGGTCGAAAAATGGCCGGCACTGGGGTGACCCATAGGGCTAAAAATAGCCGGCATGTGGAGGGTTAGTGGTCTTCCTGTTCCTTCTGGCATCTTGCCAAGAACCTCTCAAACAACTTTACTTCATCATCCTTCCCTCATCCTTCCCCTCTGATGGCTATGCAACTGTTTCTTCTAATGAAAAAGCAAAACCGTTTGTTCAGACTTTCTCCTCCACTTCCACCTGAGATGATTCTAGTGCTGTTTCTTCATCTCTTCATCCCCTCTGACTTCCTCATGACTCTGAGTAAAATTTCATCGGTTTATGTCATTTCTGCCCTCACGGACCTCAGTAGCCTACTAACAAGGCATATGGGGCTGATGGGATCCCTCCTGTTTTCCTCAAGAACAATGCTTCTATACTTACACCCTGCCTAGATAAACTCTTTCGCTTTTGTCGTCGACATGTACCCTTCTTGTCATTCAGTCCGTCCGAAATAAGGGTGACCACCCCCAGTCCTCTATCTCCCACTTGCTTTAATATCCTGTATTTCTAAAGGTTTTGAACCTATTCTTAACAAATGAAATTTTAAAGCACGTATGCTATCACAATCTTCTTTCTGATTGCCATTATAGTTTCCGCCAGAGACGCTCGTGCAGCTATCTTCTCACGTCTTTTCATGTTGCTGAGCATCCTCCTTTGGGGACCATGTCGAAAACTTTGCCATTGCACTTGTCATTTCAAAGGCTTTCGATTAAATTTGGAATCTTTATTTTCCAAACTGGCCTCTTTCAGGTTCTATCCTTCCATCTGAATCTTAACGTGCACTGTCCCAGAGACGTGAATTAACACGGCAACATTGCAAAGTCCCTAATTTGCACAATTTTCAATTTTCGCGAGTGATTTCGCGAGTGATTTTTGGCATGTATACACGGCACACCTTCCTCTACAAGATGCCAAGCAGGAACAATGCCTTACACCGCATAACCTCTCCCCCCCCTGCACGCCATTGTCTCGGCAATTCACTTGTTACCAGTGACCTGGCCAATAAAGACATTCAGGGCCAGAGTGATTCCCCAATCGATGACAATGTGGAGAACAATGTTTACACAGCATTAGAAGAAGAAAGAGTCAGAAATGATGATCAGGTAATGTGGGAAAAAAAAGATCATGAATGGTGATGAGTTAGTGAGTGAAACTGCTTATAATGCCTATATTACTGTTTGAAAACCAATATACTCTTGTACTACATATAAATTCGTACCAAGTAAATAAATAAATACTGTTTATGAGTGGATAAAATAGTTACCCTCCCATAGAACTCGTTTTCTTTGGTGCCAGCCTGTTAGAAAACCCAGTCAGGTAAGGAAGGACTTGTACCTAAATCGGGTATTTTAAACCTCAGGTGAGCGGTTTCTCTATGAATTTTCGATGTTCTTCACGAAAAGCGGATGTTTGAGCCAAAAAAAACAGGTCCAAAAACGTCGGGATGGGGCGGGTTAACCCGTCACGTCCCAACCACTTTCGCACCTCTGACACCCCCCAGTCCCGACCATTTTTGGAAATGTTTTTTTTTTTTTAGCTAAAACCTCCACTTTTGGTGAGAAACATCGAAAATTCATAGAGAAATCGCTCAGCTGAGGTTTAAAATACTCGATACAGGTAGGAGTACGTCCTTATCTTACAGGGTTTTCTATCAGGCTGGCTGCAAAGAAAACGAGTTCTATGGGAGGATACCTATTCCACACCACTCCTAAACGGTATTCATTTATTTATTTGGTACGAATTTATATGTAGTACGAGAGTATATTGGTTTTCAAACAGTAATATAGACATTATAAGCATTGTTTCACTTGCTAACTCATCACCATTCCTGACCTTCTTTTGCCACATAACCTGATTATCATTTCTGACACTTTCTTCCCCTAAGGCTATGTAAACTTTGTCCTCCACATTGTCATCGACTGGGGAATCACTATGGCCCTGAATGTCTTTATTGGCCAGGTCACTGGTAACAGGTGAATTGCTGAGATAATGGCGTGCGGGGGGGGGGGAGGTTATGCGGTGTAAGGCATTGTCCCTGCTTGGCATCTTGTAGAGGAATAGAGGAAGGTGTCCTGTGTATACGTACAATAAATCACGCGCGAAAATTGAAAATTGTGCAAATTAGGGACCTTGCAATTGCAAAACGTACCAGTACGTCGACGGGACTGGCAAATGCAAAATGTTGCAAAGTACCCATACATCGAGGGGACGTCTTGGGTTAATCTCTAGCTTCCTTTCTGGTCGTTCTGCAGTTGCTGTTGTAGACAGTCATCGTTCTTCTAGCGATATCAATAGTGGCGATCTTTAGGGCACTGGCCTATCACCAACTTGCTTCCTGCTATTGAACAAGGGCCATCTTAGCTGTACATCTAACCCTATGCATTCTTACGCTGATGACCCACCTATCACTTTTCCATTTATTTGTCACAAATTCCATCTCAGCATTTACCTTAACGCACTCGTGATGAGACTATGGCACACCTAAAATCTGACTTGCCTTATGTCTCTGATTAGGGTAAACGTAATCATGTTTTTTTTAATGCATCAAAAACTTAGTTCTTACAACTTTTGACCCGGCATCATTTTCTGCGGGAGTGTCCTTTAATTTTTAACAATATTCAGCTCAAGCCTGCATCATCTTTCATCATACATAGGGTTTCATTCTCAAGGGAATTGTCTTGGAAAGATTATATTACCCCTCCTGAAAAATATGCTTCCAACAGAGTCAGTGTGTTGAACTGACTCCGTACCTTCTTTACCCCTGCACTGTTTTTATAATTTATAGAGGAGTTTTATTCAACAGTGTGTAGAATAGCACAACTCTCACGTGTGTGGAGGCTCCCCACATACAGCTCTTCTCAACAAAGTGGTATCAAAGCCTACTTGTCTCATTCTCTTCCTCTTTATGGCTCCCTCCATCTTCTGTCTTTTCACCACACTGTTGCATCTTTATCTTTATTCCATCACTACATCAATGGTCACTGGTCCTCTGAACTATCTGCTTGCATTCCTCCACCACTTCAGCGGGGAGATAGACCCCTTCTGGCAGGAAATTCTCATTTCTTTTCTATCAAGCCCGCTAACTGAAAAGTTAACAGTCACTCCCAGTCCTTCACGTATGCAACATGTCAACTCTGGATCTGTGTTTCTCTGTCAGCATTTCGTACTACCTATGACCTCCAGTTTTTTCAACACATTGTGTCAAGGCATCTCAAAATGAATGGAATGGACCTTGAATTTGACTCACTGTACTTTTTTTTCTAGGAGCGAACAATCTTGCAGGCTTCTAGTCTATTGTTCCTTCTTCCTTGCATAAAAATGGACTTCGTGACCATTCTCATTTCGCGCACCTGTTTTCATCCAATAATCACTGAATCTCCATGGGGACCTATTTCTCTCATGGGTATATTTTCTCAAAGGACCTAGTATGACCAAACGAAATTGCCGTATATTATCACTTGGGTCAATTTCCTCAAGGAATCATCTTGCTGGTGGAGGAGACTGATCGGTGTGTGGGTTGGCAGATACGCAAGATGATTAGGCAGGGTGGCTGGAGTGGGTTAGGGTTGCATTGGGGGTGGAGGGATTGGGTGGATGGAATGCATGGGTGGGTTGACAGGGAAGGTAGGGTGGCTAGGTGAGTGGCTGACAGGGTGGGAGGGCGGAGGAGTAGGGTTGGTTGAGTAGAGTTGTTTGTGGGTAGGTGGGGTAGATAGGTACAGTTGAGGCCAGGAGCAGCGATCCACCCTCCTCCAGCCAGCCTTTGTATGTGGCAGCGTCGCATGCACGACCACTGCAGTACCCTACTATGCTATTTAGTCGAAAATATCCCTTCACATCAAGCATTGTGCTAATGGATATAGTGGTGTTAATATATATTTTGATGCTTTGACTTTGCTAACATGAATATATCGCATATATTGTTTAATAAGCGTATTGTTTCTATCATATTATAAAGTTAGGCGGTAGACAAATGCGTGCATAAGGTGAATATAATGAGTAAACAGACTCGAAGCCTTCATTTGTTACCAGGAGCGAGAGAGAGAGAGTGGCGAGTGCTTGCTGTCCTAGAGCAATTTATGGAAAAAGGCCATGTATAAGCTTGAAGGTGTATATTGAGATAAAAGTTGAGAACCTCATCATTTAACATACTGTAATTAAGATATGCTAAATTTGAATCTCCCTGTTCCCAAGCTGAAATGTGAGTTTTTGCCTTTCTAATTATCTTTATCTGTAATCAGACTCCTTAATCCCATAAAGGAAGATGACAAACAAAATTGTCTCTATGTCCCCTGTCATTTTGCTGCCCTTCACTCAGCTCACATCTTCCTCTCTCATACACTTCTCCATTCCATCCAAGAATCTTATCTCCGGTCTCCCCCTCGCTCTCCCTGCTCCACCTCACTCTCATAAACTCTCCTTGTCTGTCTCTCGGTCTTCTCTTTCCATATGGACAACCTTTAACGTTTTTTCTCCGAACGCTTTCTATCACATCCATATCCACACCACAATGTTTCTTCACTTCCTTATTTGTCAATTTGTCTCTCCATGTAACTCCACATGCTCCTCTCAGATAACTCATTTCCACTGCTCTCACTCTGGACGTGTGTCCTTCCAACAACGTTCAAGCTTCGCTTCCATACGTTTGATTTTGTATCATAATACTGTCATGCAACGACTTTTTTACTTCCATGCTAATTTCTTCCTTTTTTATCACTTCTTTCAAAGAACCAGCAACATTTTTTTCCTGTTGTACCCTTCACTGCACTTCATCCTTTCATGCTTACTCATCACACTACCCAAGTACCTAAATGCACTCACATTTTCCATTTCCTCACCAGGCAGCCTTACTATGAATTCAGTTACTTCATTTCCCTCGAAAACCACAACTTTACTCTTCCTTCATTCACCTTTAGATTCCACGTCTTACACACTCTCCCAAACTTATTCATCAAGCCTTGCAGTTTCCCTTCGTCTTCCCTTAGCAATACATTATCATTTGGAAACAACAGAACATGAATTTTCCAAATGCTTCCCCCTCTCATAAGAGCCACTTCAACATCCACTGTGCCCTCTCGTATCTCCTTTATAAATCCATCTGCGTAAAGACTGAGCAGCCATGGAGACATGACACATCTCTGTTTCAGTCCAACATTCAGATAGAAAAATTCACTCCCTTCACCATCCACACGCAGTTCCGTCCTAGCGCCTTCATACATGGTCATTATGACATTCAGCAGCTTACCATTTGCTCCATATATTCTTAATACTTTCCACACTCCATGTCTATCCGCTCTGTCATATGCTTTCTCAGATTCAATGAAAGTTGCATACTACTTGTTTCTCTTCTCTAGAAACTTTTCCACTAAAGACCTTAGGATGAATATCTGAACAATACAACCTCTTCCCTTCATATAACCTCCCTGTTGTTCTCTAAGTATTTACTCTTTTATTTTCCTAACTCTGTCAATATGTATCCTATCATCTATTTTTCCTATTACACTAAGAAGGTAAATGACGTTTCGATATGAGGCGGTGATAGCAGCACTTTCTATGGATTCACCAAGCTAGGTCTAATGATGTTTTTGGCACCAAGCTGAAGATTTTTCTATTTGGATATTCCTTCTGAACCCAATGTAAATCCTTGGCTCTGCTGTCCCTCTCTCAGAGAAAACAAGGAGATTTTGTTTATCCTGACTGCTGACCCAGTAAGATACACAGAACTTTCAGTTTCCCACATACGAACCAACAGTGATCACTGTAGCTGATTTTCTCGAGAAGATTAGCTAAATTCTGGTACGTTTCTTATAAATGCACATAATGGGCAACAGGTACTGATGCTTATTTATTACCATAATGAAGAAGTGCCCCTTTCGGGCTTCTTTTAGATGAATCTGTTAACAGCCCCCATTCATCTGCATTATAATCTTTACGAAGATTCTGCACAAGACCACTTACGTCACTGTAATAAACCAAGGATACATCTCTCTTGAAATACGGTGCAAACTCTTTTTCTCTACTTCGGTACCAGGAGAAAGTTGTGTGTGGATGTAATATATTTTTATCTTTTAATCAGGACCCCAAGAGCTCTGTGGCATCTTTAGGGAGACCGAAGATTCTTACTCAGTCATTAAGTTTATCCTGAGAGAATGGCTGTCGTTCATTGCATGAACGCGTTGGGACAAATTCTTCATCGTCTGCTGAAGCACTCTCTTCCACTAAGTTTCTGTATAATCAAGGCTATCTGGCGGAGTAGAGATTGGTTGATCAGGTCCATGTGGCACAGGTCTTATTGCTGATGGAAGATTAGGATAAACAATTTCTTTCTGATTCTTTTTATTGTATTCCTGAATTTTGTAGGAAAAAAAAATCATTACTATGATCTCTGGGTTCCCTTCCTGTCATCGGAATACCAAAAGCAAGAGCCTTCTTCTTACCTTTTGTCCATTGTCTTAATTCCTCAACACAAACACAGCAGACACTATGGGGGGCCCACTTTTTGTCCTGGTCATCAAGTTTTATTCCAAAGTAGGCATAAGAAGCTTGTTTTACAAAATGCGTTATGCTCTGGCTGTTTCTTCACTTTTTTTTTTTTTTTCACAAATGTAGCAGAAAAGATCAGGACTAATCAAACAACTCCTAGACGCCATAATGTGATCGTTTACAGTACAAAGAAAAAAATTATTTATCTGTAAAGAAAAAACAATTCAGTATCACTGTTTAATAAAACCACTGTTCTTCATGAATATATCTGTGATAAAAAAGATGCATTCCAATGAAAGTAATATAAAAGCACACTAGTCAACTGAGTCACACTGAGATATGTTGGCTGCACTCCATTCCTGGAATGACATCACTGTGTTGTGTTCCATCTATATTCTGGCTTATTATCAAATTGAATAACTGTGTTGTATTAAACATGGATATAATACTAGAAAGTACTAAATTCAAACATATTACCATTGTAATAAAATATCTGTATGTAATTATGCAGCACGAAATGATAAAAAAAAAAAAAAAAAAAAAAAAAACTATAATTGAAAACTAAAAAAAGTATTTTGCAGAAAAATGTTACGTGATGGAGGAAAATTGTTTTCATTTTTGAATACAGCACTCCCCTGATAAAAATCGCATAAAATAATCAAAGTAATTTTTTCACTGTATACCTGTGTAATCTATGGTCCCATATTAGCCGACTCATGCAAATAAACAATCTTTTTCTTGAGAACACAAACTTTGACATTGAAACTACCAAATCACGTAAAAAGTGGAAAAATAATGATGAAAGTACGTTGCTGTTGATCTTACAGAGGTTAGGTATGTTTTCAAGTGTTTCACAGCCAGAGTCATTGTGAAATCTTTTCACAAAAGACCTGGCGACAGCAGCAATCCCAGACTCACAACTTCGAACCAAGGAGCTTGGACAAGAGGAAATATAATTATGACTTTGTATGAAAAAGATTAATTGTATCAGAGGAACGTGACAAACCAGATGTTTCACTTCATGGAATCCTACAGAGTAATAACGCCCCAACTTTTGCCACTCAAAATGAAGTGGTTATGGCCACTATGGATAAAGACAAGAAAACTATGCTGAAGGCAGACAATAATGTCCTCAAATATCTAATCACTATGAGGCTGGTCGACCAGTTGATTTGCTCACTGAGGTAAAGCATGAGCTTCTTCTAGTTACTTTCTTGCAGAAATTTTTATTATTATTTTTTTAATGTGAGAAAGAAGGAACCAAAGGCAATAAATGTTCCCTCCAAGGAAAAACAAAATACAAGAGAGAGCCAAATTCAAGGTCTGATCATTTCAAGATGCCTGAACACACTGCATTTGAAAGACTGGAGATCATAGGAAACAGGAAATACAGACAGAGGGAGACAGTTCCAGAATAGACCTGTTGCATAAATGAAGGATTGGGAGTAACGGTTAACTCTTGCATTAGAGAGTTGGACAGAAAAGGGATGAGAGTTTGATGCTAGACGGATGCTATGCGCTCATCTTAGAGGTGGAGGAATGCATGCAGACAGTTCAGAGGAGCAGTGACCATTGAAGTAGCGATAGAAAAGAGATAAAGATGCAACAGTGCGGCGAAGAGACAGAGGTTGAAGGGAGTAGGTAAGAGGAGGAGAGTTAATGGGACGAGAAGCCTTTGACTCCACCCAATTGAGAAGAGCTGTATGTAGGGAACCTCCCCACACATGGGAGTTGTACCCCACACAAGGGCAGATAAAACCCATGTATAGAGTCAACAATTGTGCAGGGGTAAAGAAGGAATGGAGTCGGCTTAGCATACCCAATCTCTTGGAAGAAGATTTTACAAGAGATGTAATATGATCTTTCCAAGACAAGTCGCGAGTAAACGAGACCCCAAGCATGTTCAAGAATGATGTAGGATTAAGCTGAATATTAGTAAACATTAATGGGTACACCTGTGGAAGATTTTTTCGGCTTCATAGGTGTAAGAACTGAGTCTTTGATGCATTATAAACAACCAGGTTATTTTTACCCCAGTCAGAGATACGAGCCAAGTCAGACATTAGGAGTGCCATAGCCTCATCACTTGTTAGTTGAAGTAACTGCTGAGACGGGCATTGCGGGAACTGAATGGAAAGGTGAAGGGTGGAGTCATCAGCGTGTGAGTGGATAGGGTTAGATGTACAGGTTCGAAGGTCATTGATGAATAAAAGAAAAAGAGCTGGTGATACGACAGAGCCTTGAGGAAGACCACTGTTGGTAGATCTAGGACAAGAACGATGGCCTTCTACAACAGCAGCTATAGAATGACTAGATAGGAAACTAGAGATGAAGGCACAGATAGAAGGATAGAAACCTTAAGATGGCAATTTGGAAATTAAAGATATATGTCAGACTCGATCGAAAGCCTTTGAGATTTCAAGTGCAATGGCAAAGCTTTCACCAAAGTCCCGAAAGGAGGATGACCAGGAGTCTGAAAGGTAGGTGAGAAGATCGCCAGTGGAGCGTCCCTGACCGAACCCATACTGACGATCAGAAAGAAGGTTGTGATAGGAAAGATGCTTTAATTTTTTTCTTTTAAGAATTGACTCAAAAACTTTTGAGATACAAGATGTTAAAGCAATTGGACAATAGTTAGAGGGTTGGGAATGGTTACCCTTCTTTGGGACTGGCTGAAAGAGAGCAAACTTTCAGCAAGAAGGAAAGGTACAAGTTGATAGACAAAGGCGAAAGAGTATGCCTGGACTGGGTGTAAGCAATGAAGTACAGTTCTTGAGAACAACAGGAGGGACTCCATCAGGCCCAGATGCCTTGTTAGTATTGAGGCATCAGGAACAGTTTCTGGCAGATGTGATAACCGTCCTGAAACTACTGAACTTCAAGAAGCATCTTCAAATCTAATCACCAATGTACAGGCACTGGTGCTATCTCTGGGAAAGTCTGACATTGCACTGACCTTTATGGACCTGGCTCAAGCATATGTTACAGATAGCACAGTGCTGAAAGCAGGTTCTAAGTATCAACGGATAGGTGTGTTCAATAAATATAAGGAAGAGACGGTTAAGGCTGCTACCAGAACACGTCGTGGCAAAGCCACTCGACCAGTTAGATGATTTTTTGAGGATTACAAAATGTCTCTTCCCAAAACACTGGAAGAATTATCTGTCACTGGCTGACAACAAAGCTGATCTAGTAAATTTCTTGTCTTAGCAACTCTCCTCACAAGCATCGGAAGATAAGAAACTGTTGTTGTTAAAGGGTTCAGGGAGGAATGTGAGGTCAGGTTATCAAAACAGACAACTGACCTGAATGCGCTGAGATCCTCACATGCAGAAGCTGACACAGGTCTGATGTTGCATGCTGGACACGTCAGCCAGTTTAAGATAGTTGTGTCACCAAGAAACATCGGTATCCCACTGTTTTTTATTTCCCACGATGCCTCACGTATGCATTGTGATCATCTTTGTATAATGTCAGGTACATCAAAGCAATGGCGTTATACCCCAGTTGATGCTGTTTTCAACAGTCTACCTAGAAGGCTGTCCACAATACTGCTACTGTTTCACACATTAACTGAGTCTGACACCACCTGCTATCTTGCAAATCACATCAAACGATCATCATGGAAGGTCTTCAAAGAAGACAACAAACTGCTGTAGAACGGCATTGGTGAACTCATGAAGACAATTAAATATGCAGAAGCGTTCATCTGCAGGACATAGAATGTGCATAGAAAAGACTCTGTTGATTCAACATGATATATCTTTTTCTTAAAGACTGGTAAAGCAGAAGCAATGCCGTCGACAAATGATACATGTCATTTCTATTTGCTGCGAGTACACCATCAAACCACTGTTTGAAGAAATTCTCGTCGTGCCATATCTGACCTTCCTGCACCTGTAGAGATAGGATGGAAACGCGGTGATTCCGGACTGGAACCTGTCCTGATGTCACTGAGTCCAATCCCAGAGAGTTGCCTCGAGATGATTTCATGTGCATTTCCAAAAAAACTGCACTAATCGATGCTGCAGATGTTGCGGATCAGACTTAAGGCCTACATCAATGAATGTCTGTCAACAAGAGAGTGATGATCAGACCCCTTGCATGGATTTGATGTAGTTTGGCAGAAAAAAAAAAGTGACATTCCTGACTGTGTTTCATTGAAACAGTATGGAGAAGACCTGCATTGTTGTACATCAGTATCATAACTGTTCGATTTCTTTGTGCTTGTTGGTTTGTTACCATAACAGAAAAACGGCATATATAGGGCAATTACTTGTTCATGCAAGGTACCGTTAAAAATGCTCTAACTTGAAGAACAAAACAATTTCCATACCAATCGGGCCACCGGCTCCCGAGTTATGACTCTTCTTGCCATTTGCTTCAACATTAGTAATGCTTTGGATGGATTTGTCCTTGGTGTGGAGTTCAATTTACCAGCATGACACAAGAGAAAAGAGTGACATGTTTCTTGTTTTATCACTTTTTCGCCTCTCCTTCCTCCCTCCTTATACTCATAAAATTGTAATGTATAATGATATAGTATAATCTGTATTATAATGATCCGATTTTTGTACGTTTGTTAGTATGTTTGCTACCATAACACAGCAAAAACGGCACATGTAGTGCAAATTTTTGTTAGAGCAAGGTACCATTGAAATGCTCTGACTTGAAGAATACAACAATTTCCAGTCCAATTTGCCCATCAGCTCCCGAGTTATGACTCATTTCTGAAGACAGGAAGTTACTTGACATCGAACAGAGGACGCCTCTCAGTGAGTGATATACAAATGCGTGTTTTAACAACCTGTCCAAAAAAGGCAATTTGATGATCATTTTTCTTTCTGTAAATTAGGTCAAGAACTTAACAATCGCCTTGGGAACCGAGTTCATCGAATTCACCACGAAGTAATTATGATTTAAAAATGAGGTTTCCAAATTTTACCCCCAAATGCACCCAACATTCACAAGCCCCAGAAATCAGCCTAGACTAGGTGTGCTTTATAATGGGATGGGTTGGTGGTGTGGAGACAGACGGGCGGGAAGAGGTCTTGGATTCTTCACTGCTTCAAAAAATGCACATGTCTATAATATCAATGTTCTTACCATCAAAAACTTACCTTGCTTTGTGTTCCAGAGGCTATTTTAATACGGTCTACTGTCAGAGAAACAATGAATTAGGAGATAGATACTTTAAGATAACAGAAATCAGAGCAGAAGAAAGTCACTTCGCCATTTTCAACCAAAGGATAACCAGTTAATATGTAAAATAACCTTGTGCTGGCCAAAAACTGACAGGTGTTAACCAGGGTAAAACCCACATTATAGAACATAGGGCATTTACCAGAAATTACACAACCGGGCTGGAGAAATGAGACAAAGTCAGTTGGTGTAACCCACAATAAAATCTTTGTCTCCCTCTTTTAGAGAAGGCGATCTGCTCTTATGGATAATTTCGTCTCTTGTCAGCAAAAAGGAATCCCTATTAAAATATGTTGAGCACGACATTCACCCTAATCCCGTAAAATTATGTGTCGATAACCAGAGTAAAACCCATATCTAACCACTTCCTTGGCCTGTAATGAGTACTACACTATCATCTGCTGTTAGGTTGAGATAAGCTGTGAAGTTGCCACCGACAGTGTATGTGGCTGTGCCTTCCTCTGTGTGTGTGTGTGTGTGTGTGACAGAGCACAGTTAGCAGTTTGGTAGATTGATGACTAGGTGCGTCGGTAGTTGGTGCAGGATAGTAGTTTGACAGGCGGGACAGGGTGAGTGGGTGATGAGGTCATTGGGTTGCTTAACCCGCCCCGTGCCAGTGCCATTTTAAAACGGTCTGATGTAATTGCGCGCTCAGTGCCAGTTCCATTTTAAAACGGTCTCAATTTCAAAGATTCATTGTGACCGCAATTTTCAAGCTAGGAGCACAAAAATTGGTGTGATTGTAGGGAAACCCTTTCTCTATCTGCCCTCAGTTGGCCTGACCCACACACCCATGCACTCCCACCTCACGCTCACTTTGCCTCACTCTGCTTGCATCAGTCATACAGTGTAGTGATGTCTCACCGCAGTCTTTCTGACGAGGAGATTGAGGACCTCCTGAGGGTTCCCTACACTGGGGAAAGTGATCTGGAGGATGATGACATGCAGGATAAGGACTACATCCAGCCTGAGGAGGAAAGTAGTAGCGATGACAAAATTCCCTTACCTAGAAAATCCAGGTATGTGGGCTACACTAGGGAAACACGTGGTAGGAGGCCACCTGCACATCATTGCCTTTTACATCACGACGATGAGGAGAAACGTAGTCCTGCAGTTCAGGGGTGGTTGGGGAGGCAAAGAATTTCACCACATGGGGAGGAAAGTGTGAGGAGGAAGCGTGGAAGATTTGAGAAAGTTCCATTGTTGGGGGAGAGTGACTCATCTTGCCGGCGCTCTCCCTTGCCTCCCCGTGACCCAGCTCAGCCCAGCACCTCAGGACAAAGTCTTCCCGCCTTCCCCACACCCAGCACCTCATGTAAAACTCTTCCTCCATTCCCCACACTTCCCCATGCTTCCCCACAGCCCGAGGAACATGGAGGCAATGATGATGAAGATGAGGAAACGACGTGGGAGTAGGAGGACAGGAGTGACTTTGTCCCCCACATTCACCTGTTCACACATGAAAATAAGGCCGAGTGTAGTATCCCTGAACTTCACCATACCTCCAGTAGGCTCGACTTTTTCAGAACTACTTTCCTGTGGAATTTGTTTTGAAGATTGTGGCCCTGACCAACGCTTTTGCTGCATTTGAACGTGGGGGAACAAAACAGACACGACACAGCCAATTGTTTGAACCTGACGTGACCCTGGGTGAAATGTATGTGTTCCTAGCACTTGTGCTTTTGATGGGGATATTGAAAAAAAATCAGCTTCCCTCGTATTGGAATGTGGATCCAGTAATGGTGACACCAATTTTTGGTAAGGTGATAGGAAAGAGTCGTTTTCAGTACATCCTGAGCCGCCTTCATTTTTTTGACACCCTTTACCCTGCTAACGCAAACAACACGGACGGGATGAGGAGGATACGTCTGGTTTTTGATCTCCTTCAAGAGAAATTCCGTACCTCCTTCTCTCCATACCGAGACCTCGTCATAGACGAGAGTCTAGTGCTATGGAGAGGCAATATTGCTTTTCGTCAGTATATACCCAACAAAAGACACAGGTTTGGCTTAAAAATTTTCGTGATGTGCGACTGTAAGACTAGGTATTTGTAAGACATAGTCCTGTACACAGGTGTTCAGACAGACATCACAGAAGATAGAAGTTTGGGACTCTCAGGGGCTGTGATAAAAATGATGATCGAGGAATACCTTCATCGTGGGAGCATCTTATACCTCGATAATTGGTACACAAGCCCCCTTCTCTCCAGGTACCTTCACCTGCACGAAACTGGTCTGCGCAGCACTGTAAAGAAGAACCGTTGGCACATGGTGAAGGAGGGGAGGAAGCTTCTGAAAAATGAGGCTGTTTTTTACAAAGCACATAATATCCTCGCAACAGCATGGCACCACAACCGTGAAGTATTCCTCCTCTCGTCTGTTCATTGGCCCAGTTTAACACCACACAGACAGTATAGATTACAGGGCAGAAGGGCGGCGCCAAGTCTGGAAACCAGAACCTGTCTTGGCGTACAATGTGAATATGCAACAGTCGTATCAATCAGACGCCATGATTTCCAGCATTGACTGTGCCAGGCCCACGATGAACTGGTATAAAAAATTATTCTTCCATCTCCTCAACATCACTGTCCTCAATGCTCACTATCTCCATCCACAGACCACTGGCATCCAAGAGACATTCGAGGGCTATATTCGCGAGTTGGTGTGGGAGATAGTGGGGGAATATGGGGAAGATAGAAATGCTGCTCGTCACCACCACACCGCCACCACACCTCTCCGCCTCACCTCTAGACACATCCCCAAAATCGTCCCTCCAAGTGCAACACGTCAGAATCCCCAGCGGAGGTGTCACGTGTGTGCAAACAGCACTGTAAGGCCACGTACTCAGGACTCAAGGTATATATGTGCCAAGTGTGATGTAGGACTGTGCATATACCCATGCTTCGAGGAGTACCACACTCTCTCTAACTATTGAGAAACAATAGTGTGGTAATGACGAGCGATAAAAAGACGCTCAAAAAGTGTTGTAAATACGAAAAAAGATGCTCAGGAAGTGTTATTATAAGTACAGCATACAGTGATGACATGTAAGTATTTTCTCATTAGTGTAAGGACTGAACGTTGTGGAGAACGTATGTTCTCGTAAGTGTTAGACGATATTTTCACAGCGAGAGGATCAAAAATACTCTGGTAATGTCTGTGTATACTGAAGGCATGTTGCAAATAATTTACTATAAGTGAAGGGGCTGAACATTGTGAAGTCAAGTTATGCATATTTTCTCGTAACTACGAGACAATGCATTCACAGCGATACTTATAGCGTTGCATGAGTAAGTGATTTATTTTCCCCCAAAAACACGATTTCTTTCTGATATAATAAGATCTTTTTTTTTTTTGTGGGTGAGAAGTGGACAGAAAAGTGTTAAGACCATTCCTATACCTTCCCCCGAGTCACGTTGGCGAGAATACCTGAGTTTACCTTGCATAGAAAACGGGTTTTCTCTCACTGCCACTGGGGATTCCCCACCCGCTCACACCTGCTGGAGGCCAGAGAGACTACGAGAAACGCACTTCAAGCCTCCGGTGAGTTTTTTTATGGTCATATTCGTTTTTTTCACATAAAAATTTATCATTTTAGCCAAAAAAAAAAAAAAGTTGGCCGGCACAGGGGTGACACTTAGGGCTGGGAGTGGCCGGCATGTGGAGGGTTAAGTGGGGTTATTGGGTTGGTTAAGTGAGGAGGGATGGGGTGTGGTTGACGTTAGTGCATATTGCTGTTAGTGTGTGTGTGCGCACTACTTGTTACAGTCCGAGTGGTGACGTCATCGGAAGGGTCTTGCAGTATGCAGGCGGAGCCCACTCACTTGGAAGTGTGAGGCCAGTGAGTTCGGTTGTTTCGCATCCTAATACTGGTAGCAGAGAGTAGTTTGAGCATAATGGCGTCGTGCTCAACTAAGTGGCCTCCAAAACTTGAAAATGATTCTGCCTATGAGAGTTGGAAGAAGGACATCGACATATGGTGTGAACTGACGGACTTACCGAAAAAGAAGCAAGCTCTAGCCATTCACCTTTCATTGTCAGGAAGAGCGAGGGTGGCGTCTTCAGAAATTGATGCTGCTGATCTGAAAGATGATAATGGTGTTAAGACCATGTTGAACACACTAGACGGTTTATTTCTCGTGGACAAAGGACGTTGGCAGTTTGCAGCTTTTCATGAATTGTACAACTTCAGAAGACCTGGTGATGCGAACATTCGTAAGTTCGTGGCAGAATTCGAGCATGTTTATTTTAAATTTATGAAGCAGGACATGCAACTACCTAATTCTGTGATGACTTTTATGCTTCTGGCTTCATGCAAACTTTCAGATTGTGAGCAACAACTAGTGATGTCAGCAATAACTGAGGCAACTTACGAAAATATGAAATCTGCCCTGAATCGTATTTTCGCTGGGGAAATTTGCGGGCAGAACGATGCATTGGTGTCTGCCAATGAGGTGAAGAGTGAACCAGTTTTTTGGAGTGATGAAGTTGGGGATGAGGAAACGTTTTACGTTAGGAGCACTCAACGAGGAAGGACAAGGTTTCGGGGTGGTGTAGTACGTGATTGAGGTCGTGGTGATGGCCATTCAACTGTGTCTGCTAGAATTTCCCAACACTCATCCACCTGCAGGAGGCAGAACCTGCTCGGGCCAGATGGTAAGGTGTCGAGGTGTTTAGTATGTGATTCTCGATTTCACTGGGCACGTGACTGTCGGGATGCATACGAAAATAAAGGCAGTCGAGAAGAAAATTATGAAACAGTGCATCTGTCACTATTTATGGGCTATGCAGATGATACAGCTAGTAGTAATTACAGAAGCTAGTAGAAGAATCTAAGGGATGTGCTGTTCTAGACACAGGGTGTTCTACAACTGTATATGGGGTTGAATGGATCAATTGCTATCTAAGTGAGCTCAGTGATTACGAACGTGAAGCTATAAAAGAAGAAAAGTCATCCTCAGCATTTACTTTCGCTGATGGTGTCACAGTATCTTCCCTCAAACGTGTTACTCTGCCCTGCTACATTGGAAATATATGTGCAACCATTGTGATTGATGTGGTGAGCTGCAATATTCCCCTGCTGCTGAGCAAACGTTCCATGAAAAAAGCAAACATGGTGATTAATTTTGAGAGTGACCAGGTCAAAATTTGTGGAACTATCGTTAATTTGAAGTCCTCATCTTCAGGCCATTACTTGCTTCCAATTTCTTTGTGACTAGGCCGAGAGTTTTGTGAAACGATCGCACTGGCATCTCTTGGGGGTGATGTAGACAAAACGGCTTCGAAGCTTCACAGGCAATTTGGACACCCAACATCGACTACTCTAATCAGACTTATTACAGATGCTGGAATTAAAAGTTCAGAACTGGAGCAAGAAATCAAGGATGTATCTGATGCATGTACAGTCTGTTGTAGGCACTAGAGAGCTAAGCCTCGACCCGTAGTCAGTTTGCCCATGGCATCTAAGTTTAACGAAGCCATAGCTGTGGATTTGAAAGCTTGGGGAAGGCATTATATCTTAGGCCTTGTTGATTTGGCGACCAAGTACTGCACAGCGATAGTAATTGCGGACAAATGTGCGACCACCATTATCAAAGGAGTATTTTGGAGCTGGATTGTTCTGTTTGGCGTACCTGGAAAAATTCTCACAGATAATGGGTGTGAATACAACAATGCTGAAATACGATCATTGGGAGAGGCCTTTAATATCAAGATTATGACGACGTCTGCAGAGAGTCCATGGAGCAACGTAGTATGTGAGCGTCAAAATGCAGTCATAGGAGACATTGTTAGAAAGATAATGGCTAATATACAGCGTTACTTGGATGTGGCCTTGGCTTGGGCACTATCGGCAAGAAATGCTCTCACCAACTATGCATGTTTTTCTCCTAACCAACTTGTTTTTGGTCAAAACCCTGGCCTGCCTAATGCGTATGCAAATGATCCTCCAGCCTTGGAACCTACATCACCATCAAAAATTGTGAGGGACAATTTGAACGCTCTTCATTTAGCAAGGCAAGAGTTTATAAAGACTGAATCAGGTGAACGTTTGGCTAGTGCTCTGCGGCACAAAATACGTTTGAATGACTTAAACGACATCCAAAATGGAGATGAGGTCTTCTACAAAAGAAATGACAGTCATGAATGGCATGGTCCTGGAATCTTAATAGGCAGAGATGGAAAACAAATTCTGGTGAGACACGGCGGTGTCTACGTCCGAGTGCACGTGTGTCATCTAGCACATGCTCCAGAACGAAATACTACAGTTGGAGACAGCGTCAGTAGTTATGAGAAGAACAGTGTAGTCCAAGAGAAGCCTAATGACGATTCTTCGCAAGGATTGAATGACTATCCACTGGATGATGAGTCGGAAAATGGTGCAATTCTGGATGATCAGCCTCCCACAGTTTCTCTTCCAGTTAAGGAGCCTCCCAAGGTTTCTGTTGGTCAGCATATAAAGGGAATACATTCAGAAACTGAAGAGTTGATGACTGGAAAGATTGTGAGTCGGGCGGGAAAAGCCACTGGAAAGTACAAACACTGCTGCAATTTGAAGAGGGACTCTGATGGCAATATTCATTGGGTGGATCTGCAAAATGATTTCAGCACATGGGAAGTAGTTGATGATGAAACAGAGATGTTTGTTCTTTTCAACTCTGAGGACGTATTATGCACCAAAGAAAAAGAAATTAAAAAACTGACAGAATAATGACATGTATGAGGAAGTAGATGATGTTGGGCAAGATGCCATAACGGTTCGATGGGTTGTGACGGAAAAAATGAAAAACGAGAAGCCGATTATTAAAGCTCTTTTAGTCGCCAGAGGATTTGAGGAAGACACCGTGGATCTCCAGAGAGACTTTCCTACATGCTCAAAAAAGGCTGTGCATTTGGCACTTTCTTTTCCCTCCACCAACAAATGGGATTGCCAAGCTATGGACGTGAAAACTGCTTATCTGCAAGGTAACGACATTGAGTGAGTTGTTCATTTACGTCCTGCCCCTGAATATGCAAACAGTAAGCTGTGGAGACTAAGGAAAACGGTTTACGGCCTTTGTGATGCTGTTAGGCATTAGTACCTGAACGTTAAAGATCAGTTGTTGAGTCTCGGAGCTAAAGTGTCATCACTGGATTCAGCACTGTTCTCTTGGAGGAATAGGGGCAAGATCGAAGGCATTATGTGCATTTAGGCCGATGATTTCCTTTGGGCTGGTACACGTGAGTTTGAGCAGCAAGTGATAAACAGTTTGAGCCAAATATTCCTCATTGGCAGTTCGGAATCAAAAGCTTTCAAATACGTTGGTCTAAATGTCGTCTCCAACAGCGATGGCAGCATAACGCTTGACCAGTTCCAGTATGCTTCGTCTTTGAAACCAGTCATGCTGAGCAGACATCATGCAACAGTAAAATCAGGAGAGCTGTCTGAGTCTGAGAAAACTGAGTACGGAGCGTTAATTGGGCAGCTCAATTGGACTGCCACACACACTCGACCAGATATTGCTTTTGATGTGTGTGAGATGAGTATGACTAGCAACCAAGCTACTGTAGCAGATTTGCTTAGGCTCAACAAGGTGATCGCAAGGGTGAAGACTGACAACATGAAGCTATACATTCCAAGAATGGGGCCACTCGATGAATGTTATATAGAGTGCTTTTCAGATGCCTCTTTTGCCAACCTTGTAGGCAATGCATCTCAGGGAGGCTTTGTGATCTTCCTACGAGATGCTAGTGGGGCGAGATGTCCCTTATTCTGGCAGACTGGAAAGATCAGGCTGGTCGTCAAATCTACTTTATCTGCTGAAACGCTGGCGCTGCTTGAGTGTGATCTCGCCAACATATTGCATGAGGTTTCTGGATGTGGAGATTTCAAGATCAAGTGTTTCATGGATAACAAGAGTCTGGTGGATGTCCTTTACTCCTGTAGGAGTGTAGAAGACAGAAGAATGCGCAATGAAATTGCTGTATTACGAGACATGTTGGAGCAAGGGGAGATTGATGAAGTGTCTTGGGTGGATACATCACAACAACTGGCTGACTGTCTCACCAAGAAAGGTGCCTCGACCGAGAGGCTGCGTGCAGCAGTCACCCGGGACTAGAAGGAATATAATACTTCAACTGACACCACATATCTGTATGTGGTTACAGACTGGGTCTTAATGGTGCTTAAACAAAAGTCTATGTATGGATACATAGTGTGGGATCTTTCATCAAATTAAGAAGAGAGGACCAGAGTGTTAGTGCATATTGCTGTTAGTGTGTGTGTGCGCACGCACTTGTTATGGTCCGAGTGGTGACATCATCGGAAGGGTCTTGCGGTATGCAGGCGGAGCCTGCTCACTTGGAAGTGTGAGGCCGTTGAGTTCGGTCGTTTCGCATCCTAATAGTTAATGTGCTGCTAAGTAGGGTGTTGGGTGTCTACTTGGAGGACAAGCCACGAGATGCGTTTATGTCGTCCTAATGCTAAGACAGACTACAGTGAGTAAGGCTACGGATATGTGCATTGATGGTGGGGTATATAGATGGATGGGCGGGTAGTGAGAAAGTAGGCCCATGGGAATAGGTCATCTGATGAAACAGATTTAAATTACAGTAGGAATAAGTTTATGTGTGGGAAATAGGTCCATAAGAGATATTACTTGGGAATCATGCTGAAGTAAGTATAGAAGTTCACTGGGTTTCATTAGGTTCATAGTGAAATGCATTTATTGGTAAATAGGTCTGTGTTTGAAATGCACATGTCAGTGTGAAGTAAATGTCCGTGTGGGAAAATATGCTAGTGGAAAAACAGGGCAATGGTAGGTGGGGGCGCCCATCATCCACCCACTTAGTGTAGTGATATCCTGTTTTGGGGTTTTGGGGGTAGCTTTACATTGAGTGGCAAGCCAAATTATTTCCTATAAACCAGGAAATTATTTACAATGCTGGGTGGTAACCTTATAACCAACCAACACGTGTTCCCTACGTGACAACAAGTGGGTTGGTGGAGGGTTAGTGCCCCTCCCCGGAAAACAACTAACTAAAAATATGAACAAGAAGCCTCGGACCAGGACGGACCAAAAGGTGACGACTAAGGACTGAACAAAGGACTTGGTACGATAGTTACATGGAATGTAAGGGGTGCAAATGATGAGGTGAAAGAAAGAGAGATTGTCCAGGTGCTTGAGGGTGTGAAAGTGGATGTATGTGGATTAACTGAAACTAAATTAAGAGGTGAGAGTGTGAGAGAATGGGAGTATGGAAGGGGTATATGTGCAGCAGTAGATGAGAATGAGAGGGTAAAAGAAGGAGTGTGTACTGTTGTGAGTAACAGATGCAAGGAGAATATAAGAGAGTATGGATCATTTGGCTCATGCCTAGCATGAGTAAGATTGAAAGTTGGACTACAAATGTGGGCAATTGTGTGCACGTATGCATCAATTCAAGATCATGTAAACAGAGTGAGAGAAGAGTTCTGAACAAATGTGGAAGCGGGCATGGAAAAGTGTGAAAGGAACGAGAAAGTGTTTTTGACTGGAGATATGAATGGAAAAGTAGGGAATGTGAAGATGGATGGAGTAGTAGGTGAGCGGTGTGTGGCTGCAGAGATGTTTGAGAATGGCAGTGCTTTAGTAGACATTTGTGCCGGGAGGGGGTTGGTGATAGCTAATACCCTCTTCAAGCACAAAAGGATCCATAGGTATACATGGCGAGTGATGAGAACGGTGGGTGGTGAACTGAATGAATGAAAAGCAATGATTGATTAAGTGTGTGTGTGTGTGTGTGTGGATGAAAGGATGAGAGGGTGTGTAATAGATGCAAGAGTATATGGAGGTTGGAGGAGTGGAATTTCGGACCACCACTTGGTGGTGGTCAGAGTCAAAGTCCAAATGAAATGGAGAAATAGAAGAACGAGAAGGACAGGAGGAAGGGGTAGATGTAAGGAGAGTGGAAATGTTACAAAAGGATGAGAAAAAGACAAAATATAATAGAGAAGTGGAGGAGCAATTGGGTAAATATGGACTGGAGCAGATGGGGGACGTGGAAGGTGTGTGCAAGATATTCACAGAAGAAATCTGTGCAGCATGTGAGCTGGTGTGTGGGGTTAAGAAAAGACGAAAGGGGGTGCAGGGAACAGCATGGTGGATTGAAAAGGTGTGAGATGCTGTGGCACAAAAAAATAAAGCATATAGTGAGTGGATGAGAAACGGGGGTGTCGAAGAAGCTGAGAGACGGAAGAGAGAGTTATATGTAGAGAGGAAGAGAGAGAGGTGAAAAGGTTAGTACGAGAGAGAGTAAGAAGAGAATAGATGAGGAATTTGGAAGGAATTTGAGTGTAAAGTGGAGGGAATGTAAGAAAATGTTTTGAAAAGAGGTAAAAAGAGTTAGACAGGGTGCCAAAGATGTTAGCTGGGGAGTGAGAGATAAAAATGGTAGATTATTAGTGGAGAAGGAGAAAAAGTGAGCATATGAAGAGAACACTTTAACGAAATGTTGAACATAGAGAATGAAAGTAATGCGAGTATAAGTGGCTGGGGAATGGCTGGGAGAAAGAGGGATGTGAGAAGAGAGGAAGAAATCAGTAGCAAGGAAACTGTGGAAGCAATGAAGTAAGTCAAAATGGGGAAATCCCCAGGAATTGATGGAGTGTGTGGTGAAATGCTGAAGCATGGGTGAGAGGTAGTTATAGAATGGATGTGGAAAATGTAAATATTAGCCTGGGAGGATGGAAGATTCCCGGAGGATTGGAAGTCAGGTATAATTATTCCCCTAAACAAAAGAAAAGGACAAAAAGAAGTGTGTGGTAATCATAGGGGCATTTGCCTTCTTAGCGTATATGGTAGGATACTTACTGACAGGGAAATAACAGAGGAATTAATTGGAGAAGAACAGGGAGATTTTAGGAAGGGAAAAGGTTGTGTAGATCAGATATTCATTCTTAGATCTTTAGTGGAAAAGCGTCTAGAGAAGGGAAAGAAGCTGTATGCGGCCTTCATGGATTTGGAGAAAGCATATGACAGGGTGGATAGACAAGGACTGTGGAAAGTATTAAGAATATATGGAGTAGATGGGAAGTTGGTGAAGGGCTTGAACAGTGTGTATGAGTGTGGTCAGGCTGCAGAGCATGTGGATAGTGAACTGATTGAATTTTCTATTTGAAGTTTGGACTGAAACAAGGATGTGTCATGTCTCCATGGCTGTTCAATCTGTGTATGGATGGGATTATAAATGAGACACAAGGTAGAACAATGGATGTTGAAACGGCCCTAGTGAGAGAGGGCAATGTTTGGAAACTACCTGTAATGTTGTTTGCAGATGATACTGTGTTAATTGAAGACGATGGGGAGCTGCAAGGCGTGGTGGATGAGTCTGGGAGAGTAAGAAACGGAATCTAAAGGTGAATGTAGAGAAGAGTAAAGTTATGGTCTTCGAGAGAAGTGAAGTCAGTGAATGTACAGTGAGGTTCGATGAGGAGGAAAAGGAAAATATTAATGTGTTTAAGTACTTGGGTAGTGTGATGAATAAAGTTGGAAATTTAGAGGGTGAAGAGCTTGAAAGGGTACAACAGGGAAGAAAGGTTGCTGGTTCCTTGAGAGCAGTGATAAGAAACAAGGAAGTGAGCATGGAAGTGAAACAGTTACTACATGATGGTATTGTGATACCAACTCTGACGTATGGAAGTGAAGCTTGGACCTTGTTGGAGGGACAGAAGTTAAGACTGAGAGCAGTGGAAATTATTTATTTGAGAGAGGCATGTGGAGTCACAAGGAGAGACAGACTGACAAATGAGGAAGTGAAGGATCGTTGTGGTGTGAATGTGGATGTGATGGGAAGCTTTAGGAGAAACACATTAGGGTGCTTTGGCCATGTGGAGAGGATTGAGAGTGAGAGACTGACGAAGAGAGTGTATATGAGTGAGGTGGAGGGAGGGAGAGGGAGGGGGAGGCCTAGGATGCGATGGAGGGATAGAGTGGAGAGGTATATGAGAGAGGGGAGTGTGAGCTGGGAGTGGGATAATGAAATGGCTGGGGACAGGGTGGCATGGAGGCGATTTGCTTATGGCCACGCCTTACTTGATTAAGGCATCTGACGATAGATAGATAGATAGATAGAAAACAGGTTCATTGTGGACAATATATCCATGGGTGTATATATTTATTTAAGAAGCCTATGACCTTGCAGAGATCCTATGTGTAGGCCCATGGAGACAACTGACCCACGGAGAGAAAACTGTTCGGTGGGGTAACGTAGGTTCATGGGGAAATGGGTTTATGTGGGAAAGTAGTTGCATCTGGAAACTTTGGTCATGAGGGAGAACAAGCCCACACGGGAATCTAGTCCAAATTGGGGAAATAATGCCATATGAGAAAAATAGGTCCATGGAGTGAAAATAGGTCGAAGGAGGTAAATATTCGGGTAGAGAAGATTACCCATAGAGGTAGCCGGCAAAGGACTTACGTGCTCGTAACTGTAAAACGTGTTAACTATCGCGGTGATGAATCTTGTATAAAATATACATTATTGTCGTTGCTACATAATTTTATTAAGCATAAAGGACACATTACACAGGCAAGGAAGTTAAGAATGTCTATATCTAACCCGCTCAATCCAAATTTGTTACCTAAGAATAATGAAACTGTCAAGTAATACCACTAACAGAAGAGAAAATCTGCCTTTGTGTGCAGTTAACCACAGGAATCCCTTACAGCCGGCCATAAATCTGTCAGTTGTCGACGAAATATTAAAGAGTATCTTTAGTGATGCAGGACTCCATAAAACAAACTGTTCATTACAAAAAACAGTTGCTTAGTAACCCAGAGCGCCCCAATTAAAAAAAAAAAAAAACGTGTTTTTACTCACCACAATACCAAGACTCTGAGAAAGATGTAAGCTTGTCCTGTTGGAGAAAACATAGAAATATTCCCTTACTGAAATGTAACCATTAACATTTCAACTCTTACATCCCAAGGGCGATCTCACATGCCTTATTTCTTACCCGGACCATAACTCCAGCTCTCATGCCCATATATATATATATATATATATATATATATATATATATAATATCCCCCAACCATCACCAACACTTTCAGCCCTGGCGAATGATTCGAATTAAATGTTTAAAGTACTCAGACAACTAATTCAACACCCTTTTCCAGGGGGTAAATATCACTGCCCTAACCATACCGTCCATCAAATTCCCAGCCTGTCAAACACGCTATTTTGTTCACCACACCAATTTCTAAACCCATCATTGACAATGTCACAGTGCGATGCAGGTCAACACTTATGGTTGTTAGACTCTCAGAAGAAACAAGATAGAAAATGTCTGTTTTATATGTACGTGCAGCTGGCACAGGCAATGATGCTTTCTCTTCCATCCTGCACTAGGGCTAGGACGTTCCTGATCCCCAATAGTGACATGCCAGTGTATAAATGGAAGGGAAGGGCATAGACTGGGAATGCCACGATAGGGGCGGTGATGAGTTTGTCCTTTAAGGTGTTGAAAGACTGTAGATCGCCTTCTGTCCATGCAAAAGGTTCCTCCTTTTCAGTTAGGTCATGTAGTGGCTTGGTGATATTTGCGAAACCTTTCACAAAGTGTCGGTAGTATGACGTCAGGCCAGTAAATGTGCAGACCTCGTGCACATTCTGGGGTAGAGGGTGATCCGCTATTAACTGTAGTTTTCCCGGGTTGGGGACTATGCCTTCTTTGGATATGACGCAGGAAGGAGATGGAATGCCGGGCCAAGACGCATTTTGATGGTCTAAGCTTGAGCCCGGTTTGTCGAATCCTGAGGGAGACAAGTCGTTGGCGGTTTAGGTGATCAGCTCAGGTTTTACTGAAAATTTTCACGTCATCCAAATAGGCTAGGCATATTTCCTAGGTAAGGCCGCTAAGTACCGACTCCATTAGCCTGGAGAATGTGGCTGGGGCATTGCAGAGGCCAAAAGGGAGCACGTTAAACTTATAGTGCTTTCTGTTGCTGGTGGAAAATGTTGTCTTGCCTCCGTCATTGGAGTGGACAGGGACCTACCAGTATCCTGATTGCAGGTCGAGGGTGGAAAACCAGGATGCCCCGTAGAGGGAGTCGAGGGAGTCATCAATTCTCGGTAGAGGGGTGGCGTCTTTTGTTGTCACGTCATTTAGGTGTCAGTAATCTACACAGAAGAGCAGGGTCCTGTCTTTCTTTTTCACGAGGACGACGGGAAGGACCAGGTGCTGGTGAATGGTGATATTACACAGGCATCTAGTATGTCCTGGACCTACCAGTCTTCCTCAGCCCGTAGGTTCAGGTTTATTCTTCATGAGGGTTGGCTGATGGGTGGTCCCGTCATCTGAATCTCATGAGACAGATAGGTGGTGTGGCCAATGTCTGTTGGTCCCGACGAGAAGATGTCTTGGAAGTCCAGGAGGAGGCATCAATGGCTGTTGGTTTGGTGTGGTGAGAGATGGTCGCGAATGGGGGGTCAAGGGTGGGGGGAGAGGCACAGGGCTCTGCCTCTTCCATTTATCTGACTACTAATCCCTTGGGGAGGGTGAGGGGAGTGGTGGAAAGGTTGGCAATGCACACTGCTCCGACAGGGGGGGGGAGAGGAAGTTGGGGGACAACAGACGGGAGGCTGTGGTGCCCGTTGGTGGATTTGGGGAGTCCACTACCGCGTTTCCGGCGGGGTGGTAGAAGAGGAGTCAGGCCTCGTGGTGGTAGGGACGTTGATGGTGGAGGCTATGGTAGGGGGGAAGGTGGGGTAAGGAGGGGGTCATGGTGGGGAGGGGAGGGCATGGGGGGGTCTGGGGCAGGTGAGGAAGTCGCGGTGGTTGCACGTGCAGAGGGGCTGAGGGGGTAGATCTGGAGGTTTGTTGAAATGTAGTCACTGCTTGTGGCAGTCTATGTTGGTGTGGAGTTTTTGTAGCAGATCCAGACCTAGGTAACTGTCGTATGCACAGCAGGTGGAATCAAATATGATGAATTGATGTTGGGTAGTCACATGTTGATGGGTTTCAATACGGAGGGCCCGTGTCTCCCCAAGGATAGGCAAAGGGCCATCCTTCGTGTCTACGAGATGGTCGGAGGTGGGGAGGAGATGGCTGAAGGCTGTGGAGTGGCAGGAGTAAAGGTGGTGGTAGAGGCATGATCTGGCTGCTACCGTATCAGCCAGAAGTCTTGCTTTCACCCCATTCAGCCTCATCTTGTCATAGACAAGGGGATGGTATTTATGTAAGGTGGCCCCCGCCACCGTGGGGACGTGTGGGGGCAGTCCTAAAAATCCAATTGTGTTTTTTTTTGTTTTTTTTTATGTGAGGAAGAAGGAACCAAAGGCAATGAGCCCGCAATACTGTTCCCTCCAAGAGAAAAACAAAATACAAGAGAGAGCCAAATTCAAGATCCATTCATTTCAAGATGCCTGGACACACTGCGTTTGAAAGACTGGAAATCATAGGAAGCAGGAAATACAGATGGGGGAGACAGTTCCAGAGTTGACCTGTTGCATAAATGAAGGACTGGGAGTAACGGTTGACTCTTGCATTAGAGAGTTGGACAGAAAAGGGGTGAGAGTTTGCTGCTAGACGGGTGCTACGCACACGTCGTAGAAGTGGAGGAATGCATGCAGACAGTTCAGAGGAACAGTGACCATTGAAGTAGCTATAGAAAAGAGATAAAGATGCAACACTGCAGTGAAGAGACAGAGGTTGAAGGGAGTCAGTAAGAGGGGGAGAGTTAACCCGCCCCGTCCCGGAAACGTGAATTCACGTCCTCACATGATGTGCACTCATATCCCGGAGACGTAAATTAATGTGGCAACATTGCAAGGTCCCTAATTTGCACAATTTTCAATTTTCGCAAATGGTTTTTGGCACGTATACATGGGACACCTTCCTCTACAAGATGCCAGGCAGGGGCAGTGCCTTACCCAGCATGACCTCCTCCCCCCCCCCTGCATGCCCTTTTCTCAGCAATTCACCTGTTATCAGTTACCTGGCCAGTAAAGCCATGTCATGCCACGGTACGAAATTCAGGGCCAGAGGGATTCCCCATTCGATGACAATGTGGAGGACAAACATTAGAGGAAGAAACAGTCAGAAATGATGATAGGTAATGTGGCAAAAAAAAGGTCAGGAATGGTGATGAGTTAGTGAGTGAAACAATGCTTATAATTCCTATATTACCATTTGAAAACCAATATACTCTTGTACTACATATAAATTCGTACCAAATAAATAAATAAATACCGTTTATGAGTGGTGAGGAATAGTTATCCTCCCAAAGAACGCGTTTTCTTTGCAGCCAGCCTGATAGAAAACCCTGTAAGGTAAGGAGGTACTCCTACCTGGATCGAGTATTTTAAACCTCAGGTGAGCGATTTCTCTATGAATTTTCGATGTTTCTCACCAAAGGCGGATGTTTCAGCCAAAAAAAAAAAGGTCCAAAAATGTCGGGACTGGGGCGTACCACTGCCCAGAAAACGTCGGGATGGGGGGGGGGGTAAATGAGACGAAAAGCCTTTGACTCCACCCTATTGAGAAAAGCTGTATGTGGGAAGCCTCCCCATACATGAGAGTTGTACTCCACACAGGGGCGGATAAAACCTCTGCATAGAGTCAACAATTGTGCAGGGGTAAAGAAGGAACGGAGTCGGCTTAGTACACCCAATCGCTTGGAAGCAGATTTTACGAGATGTAATATGATCTTTCCAAGACAAGTCCCGAGCAAATGAAATCCCAAGCATGTTCAACGATGATGCAGGATTAAGTTGAGTATTATTAAACATAAGTGGGTATACCTGTGGAAGATTTTGTCATGCTGATAGGTGCAAAAACTGAGTCATTGATGCATTAAAAACAACCAGATTATTTTTACCCCAGTCAGAGATACAAGCCAAGTCAGACATTAGGTGCGCCATAGCCTCATCCCTTGCCTGTTGAAGTAACTGCTGAGATGGACGTTGTGGGAATCGAATAGAAAGGTGAAGAGTGGAGTCATCACCGTATGAGTGGATACGGTTAGATATACAGCTTAGAAAGTCATTGATGAATAAAAGGAAGAGAGTTGGTGATAGGACAGAGCCCTGAGGAACACCACTGTTACTGGTAATAGATCTAGGAAAAGAACGATAGCCGTCTACAACAGCGGCTATAGAACGACCAGAAAGGAAGCTAGAGATGAAGGCACAGATAGAAGGATAGAAACTGTGAGAGGGCAGTTTGGAAATTAAAGATTTATGCCAGACTTGATCGAAAGCCATTGAGATGTCAAGTGCAATGGCAAAACTTTCGCCAAAGCCCCGAAAGGAGGATGACCAGGAGTCTGAAAGGTAGGTGAGAAGATCGCCTGTGGAGCGTCCCTGACAGAACCCATAATGACGATCAGAAAGAAGGTTGTGATAGGAAAGATGCCCTAAAATTTTTTTATTAAGAATTGACTCGAAAACTTTTGAGATACAGGATGTTAAAGCAATTGGACGATAGTTAGAGGGTTGGGAATGGTTACCCTTGTTTGGGACTGGCTGAATGAGAGCAAACTTCCAGCAAGAAGGAAAGGTACAAGTTGACAGACAAAGGCGAAAGAGTTTGCCTAGGCAGGGAGTAAGCACAGAAGCACAGTTCTTGAGAACAACAGGAGGGACTCCATCAGGCCCATATGCAATGGCAGAAAATACATCAGCTGAAGAAATTTTAATGTTAGCCATGAGGAAGTCAGAGGGGGGAAGTGAAGGAGGAACAGCACCAGAATCGTCTAAGGTGGAGTTGGAGGAGAGAGTCTGAGCGAAGAGATCTGCTTTATCAGTAGAAGAAATAGCTACAGAGCCATAAGTGTAGAAAAGAGGAGGGAAGCATGATGAGGTAACGTTGTTAGAAAGGTTTTTGGCAAGGTGCCAGAAGGAGCGGGAAGAGTTCGAGTTAGAAAGTTGAAAGCATTTTGTACGGATGAAATTATTTTTAGCAGATCGAAGAACAGACTTAGCATGATTCCGGGCAGAAATGTATAAAAGATGTGATTCAGGGGTGTGTTGGCTCCGGTACCTTTTATAGGCCCTCTCCTTGTTGCGGACAGCATTAGAACAAACGTGATTATACCAAGGCTTCATGCATTAGTCAAAGGATATGAGAAAGGAATGTATGCTTCCATGCCCGAGAGAATAACCTCTGCAATGCGCAAGGCACACCCAGATGGCTCACGGCCATGGAAGCAATAATCATTCCAGGGAAAATCAAAGAAGTACTGCCTGAGGGCCTCCCAATCCGCAGCTCCAAAGTGCCAGAGACGACGTTTTTTTGGAGGGTCCGCAGGCCGTACCGGAGCAATAGGATAGGTTAAGGTGATAAGGTTGTGGTCGGAGGAGCCCAACGGAGAGAAAAGATTAACCCCTTAACCATGGGGCGTCACTTTCGTGACGCTTGGGAGCAAGGGATCATACCGCGGGGCGTCGCTTTTGTGATTCTGTGTTATTTTGAATTCACCCGGGCTTCCAAGTGGGGGCTTGTATCATCTATCAGTACTGCCAATGTCCAACACTAGTCAGCACTCCTAATCTCATCTGTACTCCCATCCATTGTTGACAATTTAGCCATTTCTCCCCGTTCTTGACTCCCCTCCATTACACTATCCTCTCGCCTGCCCCGCCGTGCAACGCTAAGTAAATCTTCCCTGGAATTTTTCACTGATTTCATCCATTGAAATAAGCCCTATGCCCTATTCTTATACCAAATAATATATACAAGAAAGAAATAAGGTAAGTGAGAGTGCCATACACCTGGAATTGGCTTATTATCACCTGACAACACCTCACGTGCACTCGTTCGCTAATTTTCGCTGTTTTTTTTCCCCTTGAAATATGCCATATAATCTATTTTCATAATAAATATACATATAAGGAGGGAAGGGAGAAGCCTAAGTGATATTTACATTCACCTGGAACTACCTAATTTATAATGTATTGTCTAGATTTCCTGCCAATCATTTCAGTGAAATAAATAGCTGTTTCAAGAGCTACGTTGGTAGTACTGAATAACCCCTAAGTAGGCCTCAACCCGGGCCGGCCCTCCTTTATCAGTTCTCTCTCATCTTCCGAAGAGGAGGTACGGCTCATCCTCTTGCTGACTTCAGGGCCTTTTTTCATCCCCATGCAAAGGGCCCTGTGACCTTTACCCCCTACTAAACCTCGTGTGGAAAGAGGTAAAGGGCTGATAATTGATAAAAGAGTGACTACGATCTTTCTATTGAGTAAAACAGTGCAAGTGGAATTGTAAATAATGTGTAAATAATGTGTAAACAGCAAGTGAAAGTAATGAATGTAAATATACGTGAACAATGGAAAATAGTTTTATAAGTTACTTCAAGTGACAGTGCATAACGCAGTGTAAATAAAATAGAAATGTAAATAACGTAAATAAAATAGAGAACGTAAATAGAAATGTAAATGAGTAGTATTATAAGAATACGAGTATATACCCTAGGAGTAATGAAAGTGAAAGTTTCACTATAGCATGTCTGAATACTATGAGTTATGAGAGTGAAGATGAAAGTGACATTCACTCTCAATGCCAGTATACAGGACGAGAAAGTGAATGCTACGTATTTTACTGAAAGAAATTGAATCCCTACAGTGACAATAAACTAATACTACTGAAGGAAACTTATGGATAAAGACTGTAGATATATATATGTTATATAGTAATAGAAATATAAAGTGTGAGGGGTTTTATGAATAATAAATGACAGAGTACCAAGAGCGAACTAGCGCAAGTGCGGCGGTCAGACGCGCTCATAATTTTCATTGCTTTTACATTGTTTTTTTTTTTTGGAGTATGGATCCCAAACTACTTGAAAATCATAGAGTAGTGTTTATAGTGTTAATATCTGGCTGTGGTAATCATATTACGGGTTGTCGGGAACTGTAAAGTGGAGACTTCGTTACCCAACTTCAGAGGTCTCCACAAGTCCTACGGTAACTGACGAAGGCTCAACAAACATTCCAGGAGAAAGCTGAAGGTATGTGCCATAAGCATATATAATTTTAATATTCTAGGACTACTAACTGATTTTTGGCAAATATTTTTTGAGAGTCTGTCGGAGCCCGAATAACCCCGCGGCACACGCAAAACATCAGTAAACATGCCCGCGGTGTAGGGGTTAACAGTGTAAGCAGAAGGATTAGTTGTAAGGAAGAGGTCAGGTATGTTGGAGCTCTCTCCAAGGCAGTCAGGGATACGGGTAGGGTGCTGTACAAGCTGCCCTAGGTCATTAAGGATAGAAAAGGTGTAGGCTTGTTCACCAGGTGGATCAGTGAAAGAAGAGGTATCCTCCTCTCCAAGCTCCTTTTCCTCTGGCTCAGGGTAGTCGGTTGGAGGGGCCACAACCTTGACGTGGTCGTCCTTCATGGCTTGAACTTTGTGGCGCCCTTGGTTGGCTGCTTTCTGACAGGCAGCCTTTAACTGCCCCCTGATGTCACGAATGGGGCAGTGATGGTTGTATGCAGAGAATTCCCACGGGTTGATAGAGATTAAGTTGGTGATATCTCTGGAGTTGGGGTGCTTCTTGGTGGGGAGTACCCTTGGTATGGTGGGAGAATTTCATGGGGCAGTGTTTCTGGGGGGCATCCGGGGTTTGGTGGGGGACGGTTTTCTTGTGGGGACTCGGCTAACCACCCCGATTTGCTGAGGCGTAGTGTGAGTGGCAAGGTCCCCAGCTGAGTCGTAGATTGTAAATTGCTCTCTGATGACACTGAGGAGGATCCTTAGGAGTGTGTTGAACATATGCTGGTCGTGGGTGTTGACATCAACCTCCGGGTAAGCGGCAGCGACAAGCCTCCTGGTCTGGATGAAGGTATCATCCAAATTGCCGCCATAAGCGAGGACATCTACATAGAAGAAGGTGATGACCTTCCCCAGGGAGGGTGTGACAGCTTCCGTCACGATTTGCCTGAATTTAACCCATTTCAGCTCTGGGACAATTTTTGCTGCGATGCTCGACACAGGTTTCCCAAGGTGTGGGAGTGTTGCTATTTTTTCTCTGTCATTCTCGAAACTTATATGCAATACAGGCTTGACCATGGACATATATGTGTGTATGTTGTACTGCTCAGCGTCAAACTTAGGTAATTGGACATGCAGTTTGGCAGACATTATTGTAACTGTCCCTTTTTGTCCCTTGTTGAACTCTGCCGGATCGAGAACCACTGCTAGCCACCAGTATTATGGGGCATATTCTGCCCCCAACTTTTTGGGTTCAAATATGGTGCAGGCCTTGGGTTTTTTATTCTTGACCTAATTAAAGTACACAGACAAGGGATAGGGCTCAAACACAGGCTAACCAGATCTACACGTATATTACCTTACAGAGTACAATGGTTCACATACAAGTATATGGACAATCCTATATAGAATACATGTACACTGTATGACACAATACAATATAAAACACAATTACACTACATATCACGATACAGTACTCACAGGTGGCCTGAACACAATACGACATGCGACACTATATATATCACAATGCAAGACACATAGGAGCATGAACGCAATATAACACATGACGTGGTATATCACAATACAATACACCTATGTGGTACGAATGCAGTATAACACAAAACACTATATGTATTGCAATGCATAGAACACAGAGTCAGGTCAGGTATGTATTGCACAGGGAGGGAACAACACGCTCGACAACCCAGTGATGGTTTCCTACACTGAAATGTATGGGGGAGGCGGTGGCTGAATCGGTAGAGAGGAGGCCTGCAGTCTTGATGGACCCAGGTTCGAATCCCGGCTGGGGCAGGGAACAGTTTAAGGATTTGAATCTCATAAAAGCAGACTTTCCTGATCTACCAGATGACCCGCCGAGATGTCATAATAGTACCCCCTCTAATATCAATACACCAGTCCTGTATGAGACAGCCTTAGTATGTATTCAATATGGACGGTGGGTGTTAGTGCCGAAGTGGTGACATGTGGAGGTGTAGGAGGACTACTGGGCCTTGGGATAAGCTATTGCCCCCGAGATATAGGCCCTGAAGCCTTTGCCCAGAGTCGGACCCCCCCCCAAAAAAAAAAATTCTCGATCAGATATATGACACGAGTATGTTACATGGACGTATGTGGATATCTAGGTGGATATTCCACTGCACTAGGCTACTGTATGTCACCACTCGTGAGGCACAGGGGTCGTGATGCACATGTGAGGGGTCAGAGGCATTAACAGGGGAGTGTGGGTATTACCTATTGGGCGAGAGGGGGGTTACACACAAGGGGGGGGAGGGGACACACAAGGGAATGCACTCAGGGGAATGACGTGGGGGTTTAGTAAATTCTAAGACACACAAGGATGTGACACTCTAGGCGAGGGAGAAGGGTTCACACACATGAGCTGTAGCACTGGGGCTCACAATGTAGGCTGGTCGTCGGTGGGTGCAAGGGGCGTGCCCAGGCAGCTGCAGGTGGTGGCCCAGTGTGGGAGAAGGAGGGCCATCCAGGGCGTGTTCCCGATGTGAGTCTCGTATGGTGTAGCCTGGGGTCCAGGTCGAGCTGAAAGGCTAAGTGATGGGCGGCCCTTTCCTGGTGGGGGCCCTAGGAGTGTGGAGGTCCTCTGGGCTGGGGCCGAACAGGGCTAGAAGGCGCTTGGCATGGCACCTGCCCTTGGCTGAGGTGGGAGTCAGGGGGGTGGACCTGGGCTGGGCCTGGCCTGGGGCCAGCCGCTGGACACCCTTCATTGTCCTGGGGCTGTGGTCTCGCCTGGAGGAGGAGCCGTCAGGGGTTGGCTGCGGCCTACCGCCCTGGGGGAGTCTGCCAGCTGCTGTGGGCATTGGGGGCTGCACTGCAGGGTGCCCGCCATTGTCCGGGGGCTGTGGTCTCGCCTGGAAGAGGAGGCCGTCAGGGGTTGACTGCAGCCACTCACTTTGGTGGAGTCTGTCAGCTGCTGGGGGTGTCGAGGGCTGAGCTGCAGAAACAGAATGCCTGGCCTCAGGGTGGTCTCATCCCAGGTACTCTCTGATGGGGGGCCTGTGGGGGAGCAGTCTCCATTCTCCGGGGAGGCGGGTGGGGCGTCTCTTTCGGCCACAGGAGGGGTGGGCTGAGCCTGAGATGGTGCCCCCATAGTGAACCTCCGGGGTCGTGGAGGAGAAATGACCGGTGGCCTGTTCCTTAGCCTGGAGGGCCTGATGGTCCCTGCTGAAACACCACGCTGGGGTGGAGAAAGGGGGTCCAGAGGGCACTCCTGCCTGACAGGTCCAGGGGACACTACCCGAGCTCCCTCCCAGGGTAATGGTCGGGGGAGATCCGGCAGATACTCCATCGGGCTGACAGGTATGGGGGATGCTGCCGGGGGATCACTCATCCCAGGGACAACAGGAGGAGAAGTCACAGCGGGTCTTCTGTCTTCTGTGGCAGGTCCGGTGAACTCTGTTGCCCTCCTGCTGTTGGGGGAAAGTGCAGCTGGGGGATGGTGGTCCCTCCCCCAGTGGCAGATCCAGTGGATACAACTACGGGGCCTCTCACCCTCCTAGGGAGCTCAGGCAAAGGTCGTCGAGGTGCGTGGCAGGAGGAGATCTAGTGGACGCTCCTCCTACAGTAGATCCAGTGGATGCCACTGTGCCACTGCTCTCCTGGGGTGAAGTAGGACTGTGAGTCCTGGCTGCAGCTCTCCCTCTTGTGAAGGCATGTTCGGTGGACTCTGCGTCCGAGGGCCAACTTGATAATTTCCTAGGGCTAGTCCCACCCCGATTCTGGCGAGTGCTCTCTCTGTCAGAGGGTAACGCACTCGATTGAAGTACTTCCTGGTGGTCCATCTGAGTGGAAGAGGGGCGTCGGGTCATGGGGGATATATGTTGCTGTGGCGTGGAACACTGGTGTATCTCCTCATTGCCTCCTCCTGAGGTGATAATTTCATCCGTACAAAATGCTCTCAACACTCTAACTTTAATTTTTCCTGCTCCTTCTGGCGCCTTTCCAAAAACCTTTCTAACAAATTTACCACATCATCCTTCCCTCCTCTTTTCTACTCTGATGGCTCTGTAGCTATTTCTTCTACTGATAAAGCAGATCTCTTCACTCAGACTTTCTCCTCTAATTCCACCTTAGACAATTTCGGTCCTGTTCCTCCATCACTTCCCCTCTCTGACTTCCTCATGGCTAACATTAAAATTTCATCAGCTGATGTATTTTCTGCCATCACAAGCCTCAGTACTAATAATGCATATGGGCCTGATGGAGTCCCTCCTGTTGTTCTCAAGAACTGTGGCTCTGTGCTTACACCCTGCCTAGGCAAACTCTTTCGCCTTTGTCTATCAACTTGTACCTTACCTTCTTGATGGAAATTTGCTGTCATTCGGCTAGTCCCAAACAAGGGTGACCATTCCCAACCCTCTAACTATCGTCCAATTGCTTTAACATCTTGTATCTCAAAAGTTTTCGAGTCTATTCTTAATAGAAAAATTTTAAAGAATCTTTCCTATCACAATTTTCTTTCTGATTGTCAGTATGGGTTCCATCAGGGACGCTCCACTGGCAATCTTCTCACCTACCTTTCAGACTCCTGGTAATCTTCCATTCGGGACTTTGGTGAAAGCTTTGCCATTGCTCTTGAAATCTCAAAGGCTTTCGATCGAGTCTGGCATAAATCTTTAATTTCCAAACTGCCCTCTTATGGTTTCTATCCTTCTATCTGTACCTCCATGTCTAGCTTCCTTTCTGGTCGTTCTACAGCCGCTGTTGTTGACGGCCATCATTCTTCTCCTAGATCTATCAACAGTGGTGTTCCTCAGGGCTCTGTCCTATGACCAACTCTCTTCCTTTTATTCATCAATGACCTTCAAAGCTGAACATCTAACCCTATCCACTCATACACTGATGACTCCACCCTTCACCTTTCCATTCGATTCCCACAATGTCCATCTCAGCAGTTACTTCAACAAACAAGGGATGAGGCTATGGCACATGTAATGTCTGACTTGGCTCGTATCTCTGACTGGGGTAAAAATAATCTGGTTGTTTTTAATGCATCAATGACTCAGTTTTTGTATCTATCAACCCAATAAAATCTTCCACAGGTATACCCACTAATGTTTAATAATATTCAGCTTAATCCTGCATCATCGTTGAGCATGCTTCAATCAATCAATCAATCATTTCCTGTGGCACCCTCGGGGATGCATAGGGCCTCGATGAACTCACACCACCACATCCTATCTTGTGCTAACTCCTCAAGATCTCCCCAACACTCATCTCCAGCTTCCCGTCTCATTGTTCTCACCCACGTCTCTTTTGGCCTTCCTCTACCTCTCCTACCAAGTGCCACCCACCCTGGTGTACCTCGTACTATTCCCTGTCTCCTATACACATGTCCTAGCCACTTCCATCGTGAGAATCTAACATATTCATCGATCGGCTGCACTCCCGTTATTTCTCTAATTCTACTATTTGGTATCCTTTCCCACCACTTAACTCCTAATATTCTTCTAAGTGCTTTATTTTCAAACACCAAGAATTTATTTTCCATAGTCACTGTGCTGTACCAAGACTCGTGTCCATAAATTAAGATACTCCTAACCATTACCTTATAAAGTTTGATTTTTGTATGCACAAAGAAATTGTTATTATTCCAAATATTTTTAAGCATTCCCATTCCCTGATTAGCCTTCTTTAACCTCTCCTCGAATTCAAAGTTCAAAGAACCATCCTTGGCTAAATAAGTACCTAAATATTTAAACCTATCAACTTGCTTTACAACCATACCTCCAATTACACATTCCTCCGCATTTTCCATATTCATATTGATTATTTCAGTTTTTCCACAATTAATAACCAAACCCACCTTGGGACCTTCACTCACCAAACAGTCCAACACTCTCTGCATCTCTTCTGGCCCATCACAAATCAAAACTATATCATCTGCATAATCTAAATCCAAAAGTTTCCTGTTCTCTCCCCAAAGTATACCTGCACCGGTTTCTGTTCCAACGCGTTTCATAATGTAATCAATGACCAATATAAATAGTAAAGGCGATAGAGCACCACCTTGAATTACTCCGGACTTGACTTCAAACGAATCACTCAGACAACCATCAACCATCACTTTACAAAATGTGTCCTCATGCATGTTCATAATGACCCTCACAAACTCCTCTGGTATTCCATAATGTCTCATGATCTTCCCCATAGTCTCTCTCGAAACACTATCAAAAGCCTTTTCAAAATCAACAAAACAAAGACTTAACGGTACTCTCATTTCATTAACTTGCTGCATCAAATGCCTAACTATAAAGATATGATCATTGCAACCACGTCCCTTTCTAAAACCAGCCTGTTCATCCCTCAGAATACCCTCAACCACCGGCTCCAACCTATTTAACAACACTCTACTGAAAACTTTCAAAGCTATCGGTGACAAAGAGATGCCCCTCCAATTACCACATTCACTCAGGTCTCCCTTCTTCGGAACTTTAACAATTACACCATTCTTCCAAACTGATGGTAGTAACCCCGTCACCCATATCTTATTGAACAGCTTGGTCAAGATCATTATTAATCTATCCCCCTCCACTTTAAACATTTCCGGAAATAAACCATCCTCCCCTGGTGCCTTATTATTCTTTAACTGTTTTACTGCTTTCTCCACTTCTGCAAGCCTCAACTCTCCTGTTTCTATATTTAAATCTTCCTGAGCAGACGGTATATCCTCTTCTGGTGGTATTGGTCTATTAAGAACTGTCTCAAAATGCTCTTTCCATCTATTTTTAATATCTCCATCTTTGGTCAATAAATTTCCTTCCCTGTCTCTATCTGGTATTTCCTTGCCTTTACCTGCATTACCACTCAGTTCTCTAATCGATTCATATGCTATTCTTTGACTCTGTATATCATTTTTGTTTATTAAGATTTCAGTCTCTGCAACCTTTTCATCCACACATCTTCTTTTATCTCTCCTAGCTAACCTTCTTACTTCTGAATTGAAGCTCCAGTACGCAGCTCTTGCTAATTCAATCTCTCGTTTATCAACGCATTGCATCTCACTCCTCAGTTTAGCCTCACCTCTCTTTTTTATCATATCCCACGTTTCCTCTGATATCCATTTCTTTCTCCTGAATCCATGTCTCCTTCCAATCGTACATTCAGCAGTCTCATGCAAAACTTTGTTCACATCCTCCCACATCTCATCTACATTTCTCTCCCCCTCTTCCAACGTTTCCAACACCAAAAACCTATTTCTGCATTCTATTCTGAATTCCTCCTTTTCTTCTCCTTCCCTTCTAAGCTTAACAATATCGTATCTACCAACACCAGATTTTTCCTTCTTCTGATTTTTAAGTTTAAACCTCATTTTTGCAATGCTGAGTCGATGGTCACTACCCCACTCAAATAAAGCCGTATTTGCCTTACAACTCAGCAACTATCCTACTCCCTGATAATGCATTCCATCCTGTCGGCCAGATATCAATAAACGTATACCATCCTCCAAATCCAACTTATCGAATCCAGTTAATCTAGTTTCTGTCAGAGCACACACACACACACACACATATATATATATATATATATATATATATATATATATATATATATATATATATATATATATATATATATATATATATATATATATATATATATATATATATATATATATATATATATATATATATATATATATATTTATATATACATCTATATATTTATATATACGTATATATATATATATATATATATATATATATATATATATATATATATATATATATATATACGTATATATATATATATATATATATATATATATATATATATATATATATATATATATATATATATATATATATATATATATATATATATATATATATATATATATATATATATATATATATATATATATATATATATATATATATACGCTGTATATACTCTGTATATGGCTAGTGAGGGAGTGATCGCCCTCTACCTACACAGATCAAAAGCCCTCGGGAGCAGGGGGGTGGTTGCTTTCTCAGGCAGAGGAACTCCTTAAGAGTGAAATGGCTGGGAAGCATGCCGGCACGTGACTGGCTACAGCATAGCTGGGTCTTTCAGGTGTGGGCAATCAGGCAAGTTAGCTGCCTACTGCGACTGCAACACAATGGCGAGGTGTTCAGGAAGTTAGCCAAAGAAACCTTGATGGACTCTGAAAGAACAATAATGGCCCCCAGTCCCGTGCAGCCCTTAAATGGGCAGGGGGTGCTAAGAATCTCACGGTTGCCTCAATTACAATCTAATTCCTTTGTCAATGCAAAAAATACAATTAAAATAGGTAACTGGAATGTGAGAACGCTAAATCATGACGGTAAAATCGATGAGTTAGTGAAGGTTTTTCAAAATTACGGACTTGATATTTGTGCTCTGACAGAAACTAGATTAACTGGAGTCGATAAGTTGGATTTGGAGAGAGGAATGGCGTTGGTAATGAATGGTGATGGATTGAATATCTCAAATTTGTTGTATGCTGATGATGCAGTACTGCTTGCAAGTACCGGACAGGAACTTAGTAGACTTGTGCAGAGTTTTGTTGATGTCTGTGAGCGTCGTGCCTTGAGAGTAAATGTAGAGAAGAGTAAAGTAATGGTTATTGAGAGAGAAGGGGACTCCCAATGTGATGTCACAGTAAATGGAGAGAGACTGGAATTGGTGAGAGAGTTCAAATACCTGGGTACTGTGGTAAAAAGGAGAGGAAAATGTGCAAAAGAAGTTGAAAGCAGAGTGACACGAGGAAGAAAAGTAGCTGGTGCAATGAAGGCCTTGATAAGAAACAGAGGCTTGAGTGTTGTAGCTGCACGAGGCTTACATGAGGGAGTATTAGTGCCAACACTAACATATGGGTGTGAGACTATGGTGTGGCATGAAAATGAAAAGTCAAGAGTAAGAGCAGTGGAGATGAGACTGTTGAGGAATGTATGTGGAGTACAGAGGGCGGATAGGATACGAAATAGTGTGATTCGTGAAAGGTGTGGAGTGAGGAAGTTGGTGGACACCAGAATCGAAGAGAATGTCCTGAGATGGTATGGTCATATGGAAAGAATGAATAACAATAGAGTGGTGAAAAAGATATACCTGAGCGAATTTGAAGGAGGGAGGCGAGGTAGGCCAAGTAGAAGGTGGAGATATATGGTGGATGAGTGTTTGAGGAAGAGAGGTTTGGAAGTCAGTGAGGCTATGGAACTGACAAGACATCGAGCTGGCTGGATGAATGTTGTGAGGAGAAATGCATGATCAGGGATTTTGGCACCCCTTGTGAACATGGCAGCGTCCGGATTGACTCAATCAGATACGTTTGTGTGAAGCTGCAGAATGTGGTGAATGTTTTTTGGCATATCCAGTAGAGCCAGGATCCTGGGGGCTTGAATGATAAGTGAATGGAAGTGTGACCTATTTGGATTGGGCAAGTTTGTGCTGTCTGTATATTGCTATTCCTCACCCTGCCCTTGGGTGGGAAAGGAGGTCCGGATGATGATGATGATGATGATGATGATTATGTGTATGTATGCATGTGCATGTTTATGTGCATGTATGCATGTGTTTGTTTATGTGTATGTATGTATGTGTATGTGTGTATATCTGTTTGTTTGTGCCTGTCTTTGTCTTTACATGTGCTTATAAGAGTATGTGTGTGTCTATGTGTGCATGTGTACATGTATATTTTTGTTTGTGTCTGTGTGTGTATGTGTCTGTTGTGATGAAACATGGCAGGATGGTCGCAACTGAGTCACATTTGGGTCCGTTTCAGTTTCATCACGACATAAATTTTCTACGGGGGTGTTTTGAAACCTAATTGTTCCCATTAGTTTCACATTACTCGAAATGCGTCGGGGATTTCCCCATGGAGTTTCCCATGTCTATGTATAAATCATGGGCGGCGAACAATGCGAAGCACGGTCCAAAAACGGCTCTCATTAGAGCATGTTAAAAGGTCCAGTAGGGCCATAAAGAGCTTGTTCTTCTGCTAGCCTATATCTTTCTCTGTCTTTGTTTACCCTATTATAGTCATTACTTCCTTCCCATCCTTCTGTTTTACCGGCAGGTGCAGTTCGAGATGATCGCCACCGAGGATGCAGAGTTTGATGAGGCTTCCTTTAACGTAATTTTAGTGCGAGATTCAGAACTGACAACACCGCGCCAGTACCGACTGCTACCCAGATTCCGGGTGAGTACTGCCTGCTGGTGTGATGGAGGCAAGTGTGGCTCCGACTGTTAGTACTGATTGGTGAAGGCAGGCAGGTGTGGCCCTGCCAGCCGTAGTAATGAGTGGTGGAAGCGGGCAAGTGTGGCCCCGCCAGCCATAGTAATGAGTGGTGGAAGCTGGCAGGTGTGGCCCGGACAGCCGTAGTAATGTGTGGTGGAAGTGGGCATGAGTGGCCCCGCCAGCCGTAGTATTATGTGGTGGAAGTGGGCATGAGTGGCCCCGCCAGCCGTAGTAGTGAGTGGTGGAAGCTGGCAGGTGTGGCCTTGCCAGCCATACTAATGAGTGGTCAAATTAGTCAATTGCTTCATTTAACTAAGACAAACTATGAACGTTTTCAGTCATTAGGTCTCCTTACTGCACAGTGCATTAAAGGAGGGAAGAGAGCGATGAAACATAAACATGCTATCACATGCTGATCTACTGCAGGCTATACTAAATTATTAATCTCAGTGACAGAAGTATCATGATTTCTCATTTCTATCATTTTTCATTTTTTGCAAAACTTAAGAGAAGGAATCCTTCCAGCAATGGACTGTTGAGAAGATAAGTTCTTTTGCAAGGAGGGAAGGTACTATATGGCTGGTCCAAGAAGATGTGTAGATTGATTTTTTTTGCCCGCAGGAGAGAGCACCTAATGAGTAACCTGTGTAGGCCTATAATGAAAAGGTTGAGAGAAGGGAGTTTGGTATTTCTACAGGTGCCTTATTACCTTGATGAAAAGAAAGATGTATGGCAAAATGCTGATTAAGGAAATAAAAAAATATTAGACACCAATATTAGGCACAGTACACACTACACTTTTCCAAAATTCAGAAAATCATGGCGTCTCATCACTCAGCCTCTGAGTCCCCAGGGGGATGACCATAAATGTCCCCACCTTCCGCCCCTCTCCCGGTGACGACTCGAGGTGCCTGGAACCATTGTCTGACTCTCTTCATTTCTGCAACATTCACGGCCTTTCCTCTAACTTTTGCTCTGTTGAGCACCACCTCTCCTCCTCTAAACCTCACCTTCTTTTTCTAACTGAGACTCAGCTGTCTGAGGCAACTGACAGCAAACCCTTTTCTGTATCCTCCTACTTTCTCTACACTCATTTCAAAGCCAAAGGTGGCTGTTGTGTATATACACGCAACGACTTATCTTGCTCTCGTGTTCCTGAACTCGATTCTTCTGGATTCTCTACACTCTGGCTTCGGCTTTCCTGTTATTCTCTGACTAAATATATATGTGCTGTTTACTTATCCCCTAATTCTACTGACTATCAAAAATTCTTCGACTATCTTACTTCTACGATGGAACACATTCTATCCATTTCTCCTTTCTCTGAAAAATCCATTCTAGGAGATTTCAATGTTCACCACCACCTTTGGCTCTCCTCTCCTTTCACTGATCCACCTGGTGAACAACCCTACTGTACATCTTTTCTATCCTTAATGACCTACAGCACCTTGTACAGCACCCTATCCGTATCCCAGACCACATTGGAGAGAGCTCCAACATACTTGACCTCTTCCTTACAACTAATCCCTCTGCTTACACTGTTAATCTTTTCTCTCCGTTGGGCTCCTCCGACCAGAACCTTATCTCCTTAACCTGTCCTATCACTCCGGTACGCCCTGTGGACCCTCCAGGGAAACGTCGTCTGTGGCATTTTGGAGCTGCAGATTGGGAGGCCTTCAGGCAGTACTTCTTTGATTTTCCCTGGAATGATCATTGCTTCCATGGCCGGGTGCCACCTGAGTGTGCCTTGAGTACTACGGAGGTTATTCTTATTCTCTTGGGCATGGAAGCATACATTCCTTTCTGATATCCTTTGTCTAATGCAAGAAATCCTTGGTTTAATCATGCTTGTTCTAATGCTGTCCGCAATAAGGAGAGGGCCTACAAAAGGTACAGGAGCCAACCCACCCCTGAATCACATATTCTTTACGTTTCTGCCCGGAATCGTGCTAAGTCTATTCTTCGCTCTGCTAAAATTAATTTCATCCATACTAAATGCTCTCAACTCTCCAACTCGAATTCTTCCCGCTTCTTCTGGCACCTTGCCAAAAACCATTCAAACAACTTTACCTCATCATCCTTCCCTCCTCTTTTCTACTCTGATGTTCTGTAGCTATTTCTTCTACTGATAGAGCAGATCTCTTCGCACAGACTTTCTCCTCCAGTTCCTCCTTAGACGATTCCTGTGCTGTTCCTCCATCACTTCCCCCCTCTGACTTCCTCATGGCTGACATTAAAATTTCTTCAGCTGATGTTTTTCTACCATCACTGGCCTCAGTACTAACAAGGCATATGGTCCTGACGGAGTCCCTCCTGTTGTTCTCAAGAACTGTGCTTCTGTGCTTATATCCTGCCTAGGCAAACTCTTTTGCCTTTGTCTGTCAACTTGTATCTTTCCTTCTTGCTGGAAGTTTGCTCTCATTCAGCCAGTTCCAAAGAAGGGTGACCACTCCCAACCCTCCAGCTATCGTCCAATTGCTTTAATGTCCTGTATTTCAAATGTTTTCTAGTCAATTCTCAATAGAAATATTTTAAGGCATCTTTCCTATCACAACCTTTTTTCTGAACGTCAGTACGGGTTCCGACAGGGACGCTCCACTGGCGATCTTCTCACGTACCTTTCATACTCCTGGTCATCCTCTTTTCGGGACTTTGGCGAAAGATTTGCCATTGCACTTGACATCTGAAAGGCTTTCGATCGAGTCTGGCATAAATCTTTAATTTCAAAACTGCACCCTTACGGTTTCTATCCTTCTATCTGTTCCTTCATCACTGGCGTACTTTCTGGTCGTTCTATAGCCGCTGTTGTAGACGGCCATCATTCTTCTCCTAGATCTATCAACAGTGGTGTTCCTCAGGGCTCTGTCCTATCACCAACTCTCTTCCTTTTATTCATCAGTGACCTTCTAAGCTGTGCATCTAACCCTATCCACTCATACACTGATGACTCCACGCTTCACCTTTCCATTCGGTTCCAGCAATGCCCATCTCAGCAGTTACTTCAACAAACAGGGGATGAGGCTATGGCACACCTAATATCAGACTTGGCTCGTATCTCTGACTGGGGTAAAAATAATCTTGTTGTTTTTAATGCATCTAAGACTCAGTTCTTACACCTATCAATCAATCAATCAATCATTTCCTGTGGCACCCTCGGGGATGCATAGGGCCTCGATGAACTCACACCACCACATCCTATCTTGTGCTAACTCCTCAAGATCTCCCCAACACTCATCTCCAGCTTCCCGTCTCATTGTCCTCACCCACGTCTCTTTTGGCCTTCCTCTACCTCTCCTACCAAGTGCCACCCACCCTGGTGTACCTCGTACTATTCCCTGTCTCCTATACACATGTCCTAGCCACTTCCATCGTGAGAATCTAACATATTCATCGATCGGCTGCACTCCCGTTATTTCTCTAATTCTACTATTTGGTATCCTTTCCCACCACTTAACTCCTAATATTCTTCTAAGTGCTTTATTTTCAAACACAAAGAATTTATTTTCCATAGTCACTGTGCTGTACCAAGACTCGTGTCCATAAATTAAGATACTCCTAACCATTACCTTATAAAGTTTGATTTTTGTATGCACAGAGAAATTGTTATTATTCCAAATATTTTTAAGCATTCCCATTGCCTGATTAGCCTTCTTTAACCTTTCCTCGAATTCAAAGTTCAAAGAACCATCCTTGGCTAAATAAGTACCTAAATATTTAAACCTATCAACTTGCTTTACAACCATACCTCCAATTACACATTCCTGCGCATTTTCCATATTCATATTGATTATTTCAGTTTTTCCACAATTAATAACCAAACCCACCTTGCGACCTTCACTCTCCAAACAGTCCAACACTCTCTGCATCTCTTCTGGCCCATCACAAATCAAAACTATATCATCTGCATAATCTAAATCCAAAAGTTTCCTGTTCTCTCCCCAAAGTATACCTGCACCGGTTTCTGTTCCAACGCGTTTCATAATGTAATCAATGACCAATATAAATAGTAAAGGCGATAGAACACCACCTTGAATTACTCCGGACTTGACTTCAAACGAATCACTCAGACAACCATCAACCATCACTTTACAAAATGTGTCCTCATGCATGTTCATAATGACCCTTACAAACTCCTCTGGTATTCCATAATGTCTCATGATCTTCCCCATAGTCTCTCTCGAAACACTATCAAAAGCCTTTTCAAAATCAACAAAACAAAGACTTAACGGTACTCTCATTTCATTAACTTGCTGCATCAAATGCCTAACTATAAAGATCTGATCATTGCAACCACGTCCCTTTCTAAAACCAGCCTGTTCATCCCTCAGAATACCCTCAACCACCGGCTCCAACCTATTTAACAACACTCTACTGAAAACTTTCAAAGCTATCGGTGACAAAGAGATTCCCCTCCAATTACCACATTCACTCAGGTCTCCCTTCTTCGGAACTTTAACAATTACACCATTCTTCCAAACTGACGGTAGTAACCCCGTCACCCATATCTTATTGAATAGCTTGGTCAAGATCATTATTAATCTATCCCCCTCCACTTTAAACATTTCCGGAAATAAACCATCCTCCCCTGGTGCCTTATTATTCTTTATCTGTTTTACTGCTTTCTCCACTTCTGCAAGCCTCAACTCTCCTGTTTCTATATTTAAATCTTCCTGAGCAGACGGTATATCCTCTTCTGGTGGTATTGGTCTATTAAGAACTGTCTCAAAATGCTCTTTCCATCTATTTTTAATATCTCCATCTTTGGTCAATAAATTTCCTTCCCTGCCTCTAACTGGTATATCCTTGCGTTTACCTGCATTACCACTCAGTTCTCTAATCGATTCATATGCTATTCTTTGACTCTGTCCATCATTTTTGTTTATTAAGATTTCAGTCTCTGCAACCTTTTCATCCACACATCTTCTTTTATCTCTCCTAGCTAACCTTCTTACTTCTGAATTCAAACTCCAGTACGCAGCTCTTGCTAATTCAATCTCTCGTTCATCAACGCATTGCATCTCACTCCTCAATTTAGCCTCACCTCTCTTTTTTATCATATCCCACGTTTCCTCCGATATCCATTTCTTTCTCCTGAATCTATGTCTCCTTCCAATCGTACATTCAGCAGTCTCATGCAAAACTTTGTTCACATCCTCCCACATCTCATCTACACTTCTCTCCCCCTCTTCCAACGTTTCCAACACCAAAAACCTATTTCTGCATTCTAATCTGAATTCCTCCTTTTCTTCTCCTTCTCTTCTAAGCTTAACAATATCGTATCTACCAACACCAGATTTTTCCTTCTTCTGATTTTTAAGTTTAAACCTTATTTTTGCAATGCTAAGTTGATGGTCACTACCAATATCCGCTCCCCGTTTAACATGAACATCTAGCAGAGAACTTCTATGCCTCCTACTGATAGCGATGTGATCAATCTGATTTTTATATTTTCCACACGGCGACACCCAAGTTGTCTTGTGTATACTGCAATGCTGAAAGAGTGTGCCCCCGATGACTAAGTCATTTGCTAGACAGAAGCTTCCAAACCTCACTCCGTTTTCACTCATCCTACTACCAACTCCCATCTTACCCATACATGCCTCAAATCCCTCATTTGAACAGCCCATTACTGCATTAAAGTCTCCAATGCAGATCAAAACATCATGTCTAGGTACCCTTCCTACTCCTTCTTGCAACTTTTCATAAAATGTGTCTTTCCTTTCATCGAGTGCATCATTAGTAGGTGAATAACACACAAACAGACTGATGTTGCCATGATTTGATTTAAACCGTGCGTATAACAATCGCTCATCTATAGGATCCCACTCACATAAAGCCTTATTTGCCTTACAACCCAGCAACAATCCTACTCCCTGATAATGCATTCCGTCCTGTCGGCCAGATATCAATAAACGTATACCATCCTCCAAATCCAACTTATCGACTCCAGTTAATCTAGTTTCTGTCAGAGCACAAATATCAAGTCCGTAATTTTGAAAAACCTTCACTAACTCATCGATTTTACCGTCATGATTTAGCGTTCTCACATTCCAGTTACCAATTTTAATTGTATTTTTTGCATTAACAAATGAATTAGATTGTAATTGAGGCAACCGTGAGATTCTTAGCACCCCCTGCCCATTTAAGGGCTGCACGGGACTGGGGGCCATTATTGTTCTTTCAGAGTCCATCAAGGTTTCTTTGGCTAACTTCCTGAACACCTCGCCAATGTGTTGCAGTCGCAGTAGGCAGCTAACTTGCCTGATTGCCCACACCCGAAAGACCCAGCTATGCTGTAGCCAGTCACGTGCCGGCATGCTTCCCAGCCATTTCACTCTCAAGGAGTTCCTCTGCCTGAGAAAGCAACCACCCCCCTGCTCCCGAGGGCTTTTGATCTGTGTAGGTAGAGGGCGATCACTCCGTCACTAGCCATATACAGTGTATATACAGTGTATAGGCTACACTCACATGCTTAGGGTTTTATTTACTCGGGACTTATCTAGGAAAAATCATATTACATCTCTTGTAATATCTGTTTCCAAGAGATTGGGTGTGCTAAGCCGACTCCATTCCTTCTTTACCCCTGCTCAATTGTTGACTCTATACAGGGGTTGTATCCGCCCCTGTGTGGCGTACAACTCTCATGTGTGAGGAAGCTCCCCACATACAGCTCTTCTCAATAGGGTGGAGTCAAAGGTTTTTCGTCTCATTAAATCTCCCCCTCTTACTGACTCACTTCAACCTCTGTCTCTTCGCTGCACTGTTGCATCTTTATCTCTTTTCTATCACTACTTCAATGGTCACTGTTCCTCTGAACTGTCTGCATGCATTCCTCCACCTCTACGACGGGCGCGTGGCACCCGTCTAGCAGCAAACTCTCACCCCTTTTCTGTCCAACTCTCTAATGCAAGAGTTAACCATTACTCCCAGTCCTTCATTCATGCAACAGGTCAACTCTGGAACTGTCTCCCTCTGTCTGTATTTCCTGCTTCCTATGACCTCCAGTCTTTCAAATGCAGGGTGTCCAGGCTTCTCGAAATGAATGGATCTTGAATTTGGCTCTCTCTTGTATTTTTTTTTTCTCTTGGAAGGAACTGTTTTGCGGGCTCGTTGTCTTTGGTTCCTTCTTCCTCACATAAAAGAAAAAAAACTCCCCATGTCCTCCTCCTGGGGTGGTGGTGTCGGGATGGCTCCGTCGGGTTAATTTTTCAATAATGAATGCAAGAGCATACAGAGGTAGGGGGGTTGGACTATATTACATCCACCTGGTGGTGGTAAAAGTCAATGTATAAATGCAGTGGGTGAACAGGAGGAGAGAAGGGCAGGAAAGAGGATACAAAGATTGCAAGTGGATGGAAAAAGCCAGAATATAAGAGAGAAGTAGAGTGGTAATTGGATAAAAATGATTTGGAGCAGATAAGGGAGGTGGAAGATGTGTGCAAGATATTCACGAAAGGAATCCATGCTTCCTGCAAGGCGGTGTGTGGGGTAAAGACGAAAGAGGGGTGCAAGAAACAACTTGGTGGAATGAAGTGGTGAGTCAAGCTGTGGCTCAAAAGACGTAAAGCATTTAGTGCGTGGATGGGAAGCAGAGGCATGGTGGAAGTTGAGAGATGGAAGAGAGCTGTATGTAAAGAAGAAGAGAGAGGTGAAACGATTAGTAAGAGAGAATAAGAAGAGAGTGGGTGAAGAATTTGGATGAAATTTGAGTGTAAATTGGAGGGAATGTAAGAAAATGTTCTGGAAAGAGGTAAAGAGAGACAATTTGATAAGGTAGTTAGTAGTGGAGTGAAAGACAAAAAGTGGTAGATTGATGGTGGTGAAGGAAGAAAAAGTGAGCAGATGGACAGAACACTTTAAGGAACTGTTAAACATAGAGAATGAATATAATACGAGTATAAGTGGCTCGGGAACAGCTAGGAGAAGGAGGAAGGTGAGACGGAAGGAAGAGATCAGTAGGGTAGAAGTAGTAAAAGCAATTAAAAATGTCAAAATGGGGCAAGCCCTAGGATTTGATGGAGTGTGTGGTAAAATACTGAAATATGGGGGAGAGATAGTAGTAGAATGGATATGGAAGATGTGCAGATTGACCTGGGAGGAAAGTAAAGTCCTGGAGGATTGGAAGTCAGATATAATTATTCCTCTGTACGAAGGAAAAGGCGAAAAAAAAAAATGTGTGGTAATCGTACAGGCATCTGTCTTCTTGGTGAAATGGAAAAGTATATGGTAGGATACTTTTTGATAGAGTTAGAGAAATAACAGAGAAAATTGTTGAAGAAGAACAGTGAGATTTTAGGAAGGGAAGAGGTTGTGTAGATCAGGTATTCATCCATAGGTCTTTAGTGGAAAACTTTCAAGAGAAGGGAAAGATGTATCTGTCCTTTTGGGGTTTGGAGGAAGCATGTGAAAGAGTGGATTGACAGGGAATGTGGAAATTATTAAGAACATATGGAGTAAATGGGAAACTGTTTAATGCCGTGGGGATTATGTATGAGGGTGCTAAGGCTGCAGTAGGTGTCGATGGTGAACTAAGTGAATTTTGGCTGCAATGCGTGTGGATGGTGAACTAAGTGAACTTCTCTATTTGAATTTTGGATTGAAACAGGGACGTGTGTTGTCTCCATGGTTATTCAATTTGCATAAAAACAGGGTTATAAAAGAGATAATTATAAGGTAAGGCAGTGGATGAAAGAGCGGCCCAAATGAGAGAGGGCAGCATTTGGAAACTTCCTTCATTGTTGTTTGCAGATGATATTGTATTATTAAGTGTAGACGATGGGGAACTGCAATCTTTGGTGATTGAGTTTGGGAGAGTGTGTAAGAATCGGAATCTAAAGGTGAATGTTGGGAAGAGTAAAGTTATGGTCTTTAAGAGAAATGAAGTCACTGAATGTACAATGAGATTGGAGGATGAGGAAATGAAAAATGTGAGTGCATTTAAGTACTTGGGTAGTGTGATGAGTAAGGATGGAAGTTTGGAGAATGAAGTGCTTGAAAGGGTACAATGGGGAAGAAAGGTTGTGGGTTCTTTGGGAAGTGAGCATGGAAGTAAAAAAGTCGCTGCATGATATTATAGTGATACCAACCTTAACGTATGGAAGAGAAACTTGAACAATGTTTGAAGGACATAAGTCAAGAATGAGAGAAGTTGAAATGAGTTATTTGAGAGAAGCATGTGAAGTTATAAGGAGAGACAGACTGACACATAAGGAATCAAAACAGCATTTTGGTGTGTATTGTGGATGTGGCGGAAAAAGTTGGGAGAAATACACTGACATTGTTTGGCCATGTGGAGAGGATGAAGAAGGAGAGACTAAATAGCTGAGTGTACAGTATGTGAGTGAGATGAGGTGGGATGAGGGAGAGGGAGGCCGAGGATGAAAAGGAGGGATGGAGTGGAGAGGTATATGAAAGAGGGGTGTGTGAACTTGGGCAAGGACAGTAAAATAGTGGGGGAAAGGGTGACAAGGAGGCGATTTGTTTGTGGCCACCCGTTACGGGATTAGGGCGTCTGTCATTAGACAGATAGATAGATTTTTGTTCCCATTAAAGAAGTCTTGATTTATTGAGCTTACTTTGTCGAACTGGGAATTAGAGATACCAAACTTTGTGAATAGGTCTTTAAGTGTGAAAGAACCGTAAAACGTTGAGTCATCTGTACAGTATATGAGCGAATGGGGTTATGGGTGACAGACAAGAGATCATTAATATGAGCGAAGAAGGGGGTTGGAGCCAGGACTGTTCCTTGTAGGTCGCCGACATTAATTTAAGATTGCAATATTCATCATCTATATTTACTCTTATCTTTCTAATGCTGTGACATGAGAAAATCAGTGGAACAAAAGATTATAGGTGGCAACAGTGGAGTCTAGATAACAATGAAAAGTGCCAGACGATGTAAAAAGTTTCAGAAATATCAAAGGTTTCTACATGGGATTCTCCATGATGGTTAATTGACTGATGGATTGTTTGAGGAAAGCCTTTAAACTATGCACTTATTAATGACAGACTCAAATATTTTACAAAGAGAAGATGTGATAGCTATTGGTCTGCAATCAGAGTGAAAAGGGGATCTTCCTTTCTATGGAATTAGGTGGATGTTTGCATCTTTACAAGGATTAGGGAATGAAAAAGTACGTCTGCAGAGTCTGAATAGCTTAGCTGGAAAAGGAGTAAGTTCTGGGGAAAACTTTTTCAAAAGTATTCGAGGTATTCCATCTGGACCTGGAGCTTTGTTGGTTTGTAAACTGTTTAGAATAGATTTTACGTATTTAGTGTGTAACCTTAATGCAGCAGTTTCGGGAGAGTCGACTTCTAGTACAAGATTTTCTCACAGGCTTCCTCTAAAGGAGAATTTCTGGCAAATGAATCCAAAAGAATGTTAGCTTTTTCACGAGGGCCATTTGCAGTATTTCTGTCTGATGATTTCAGTGGGTGAATGGGGGATGACATGTTAAAGTTATTCTTGAAAGGACTGAGAGTTGACTATCAGAATAATCTATAGTCATTAAGAGTATTTACGAATATGGATGCTTCGTTGTAAAGAAAGTTTACTTTGGATCTTTAATTTGGAGAGTTTTATTACTACTTTTGTGTGTTTTCTAGCTATGTTAAGGTCATTTGGAGATTTTTTATTTACTTATTTTACATTGTAAGTAAGGTTTATAAGCTGAAGTCTTCTGGATCGTTCCTGTGGTACGATTTCTGTCATACCATTTTGGGGAGTCCAATCTTTCAGTAAACTATTGAGTTGGTACGAATAACTACCTATTAGGTTTTATTAAGTCATTAATGCGGGACTGGGTAGAAAGGCTCCTATTTCAGTCTGCACCATCAAAGTGCCATCTGGTCACCCTAACTGGTTCCGAACAGGAAGGTTTGGGAAGTTGCCGGGGGTTGTGAAGAGTATATACGAGGGAGCTAGGGATGTATTGCATGTGAACAGTGAGTTTAGTTCTTTGATATGAATGTTGGACTGACAGAGAAATGTGTTATGTCTTCACTGTTTTTAAATATATATGTGCATGGAGTAACAAAAAGAAAAAAAAAAAGGATAACAAGATGGGGCAGTGGTTGTTGCAGTTGTCGTAATGAGAGAGGGTAGGGTTGGAAAACTTCCTGTAATATTGTTTGTCGACGTCACAATATCTTTAGGGAGCTGCCAAGCGAGTGTAAGAAACGGAATCTAAAACTGAATGTAAATTGAAGTAAAGGTATAGTCTTTGAGGGAAGTACAAAGAATGCAAAAGGAGGCTGCATTGTGAGAAAATGGAGAATATGATGGCATTCAACCTCTTAGGTAGTGTGATGAGTAAGGATGGAAGTACTGGTGATAAAGTATTTGATGGGGTACAGCAGTGAAGAAAGGTCGCTAGTTCACCGAAAGCAGTGAAAAGAAATAGGAAAGTGAGAACTGACGTACAAAAGTACGGGCACGAAGCTTGAATCATGTTGGACGAACACAAGTCACGAGTGAGAGCTGTGGAAATGGGTCATTTAGAGCTGAATGTGGACTTAACATGGAGAGGCAGACAGACAAATGAGGATGTAAAGGAACGTTCTGACACTGACGTGGATGTAACTGAGAATGGTTAAAGGAATAGTCTGAGGGGTTTTAGTTATATGTATAGGATGGCACGTAAGAGACTGATAAGAAGAATGTATGTGGGTGAGGTTTAGAGGGAGACCAAGGATGAGAAGGAAGGGAGAGATACGAGTATATGAGAAAGAGGGTTGTGAGTTGGAGGGAAGGCAGGCAAACAGCAAAGGACAGGGCGAGATGGAGGCAATTTACCTGGAATATGGGGTCTGGCTGTAGATACTGTAGAAAGAAGGGACCCATAATAAAAAAATGTTTTGTCACCTGATGTTTTAAATGACCAGGAATAAAGTGCCTTGGTGTGTCACACTAATCCCATGGGAAAATCTTTTATTCAAATAATTTAGAAAGGAACAGTTTTATATATATAGATCCCATGTAAATTATAAATCTTTATATCTGCCTATTGCCAGACGCCTCAATCCCGTACGCGGTGGCCACAAACAAATCGCCTCCACGTCGCCCTGTCCCCCGCCATTTCACTGCCCTGCTCCCGATTCACCCCCCCCCTCTCTAATATATCTCTCTACCCCATCCCTCCATCTCATCCTCGGCCTCCCCCTCCATCTCCCCCCTCCACCTCACTCACACACTCTCCTCGTCAGTCTCTCACCCTCCATCCCTTCCACATGGCCAAACCACCTCAGTGTGTTCCTCCTAATGCTTCCTATCACATCCACATCCACACAACAACGCTCCTTTATATCCTCATTTGTCAGCCTATCTCTCCATGTGACTCCACAGGCTCCTCTTAAATAACTTACTGCTCTCACTCTTGACTTGCGTCCTTCCAACAACGTCCAAGCTTCACTTCCATACGTTAGAGTTGGTATCACAATACTGTCATGTAGTAACTTTTTCACTTCCATGCTCACTTCCCTGTTTCTTATCACTGCTTTCAAGGAACCAGCAACCTTTCTTCCTTGTTGTACCCTTTCTAGCACTTCACCCTCCAAATGTCCATCCTTACTCATCACACTACCCAAATACTTAAACGTACTCACATTTTCCATTTCCTCACCATCCAACCTCACTGTACATTCACTGACTTCACCTCTCTCAAAGATCATCGCTTTACTCTTCTCTGCATTCACCTTTAGATTCCGTTTCTTACACACTCTCCCAAACTCATCCACTAAGCCTTGCAGCTCCCCTTCCTCTTCACTCAACAACACAGTATCATCTGCAAACAACAGTACAGGGAATTTCCAAACACTACCCTCTCTCACCAGGGCCACTCCAACATCCACTGCCCTACCTTGTACCTCTTTTATTACCCCATCCATGTACAGATTGAACAACCATGGAGTCATGACACATCCCTGTTTCAACCCAACCTTCAAAGAGAAAAATTCACTCAGTTTACCATCCACACGTACTGCAGCCTTAGCACCATCATACATACTCTTCACAGCATTCAACAACTTCCCATCTACTCCATATATTCTTAATACTTTCCACAATCCTTGTCTATCCACCCTGTCATATGTTTTCTCCAAATCCATGAAAACAGCATACAACTTCTTTCCCTTCTCTAGAAACTTTTCCACTAAAGATCTAAGAATGAATATCTGATCTACACAACCTCTCCCCTTCCTAAAGCCTTTCTGTTCTTCTCCAGGTAATTATACATATTCCTATTAATTAACATAAACTGACCCATACAGTAAGATTACATAATGCGGAACAGCTGTTTGTCACTGTGAGAAGATTCTGGTTTCAGGAAAGTGTTCTTAAGATAGGAGATAATTCAGCATGCAAAACGACTGCTTGGGGACAGTATTATCAGTGAATTAGTGGTGGAGGACATTAACCGTGATGTGTTCATTGAGGGTGGGGGATACTGACCCTCAAATAGGTAAGACTGTTGCGGCAGCGAATGATGGTAAGGGTGTAGCCATTCCGTGTGACGCCATTCAACATCTGGTCATACAGTACTGGAAGACGCAGGTGGCACGGGTGCTTCGGATCCAGATTTCCTATTAATAAAAACAAGTGTCGTCAAAATTCGTGGCTTATCGTTGTTAACTAAAACTATTACTACTAATGATAATTATAATAATAATGATAAAAATAATATTAATAATAATAACAATAATAATAATAATAATAATAATAATAATAAATAATAATAATAATAGTAATAATAATAACAACAACAACAACAACAACAACAACAACAACAACAATAATAATAATAATAATAATAATAATAAAAATAATGATAATGGAAAATATGAGTGCATTTCAGGACTTGGGTAGTGTGATGAGTGTGGATGGAAATTTAGAGGGTGAAATGCTTGAAAGGGTACAACAAGGAATAAAGGTTGCTGGTTCCTTGAAATCAATGATAAGAAACCCGGAAGTGAGCATGGAAATGACAAAGTTACTACATGACAGTATTGTGATACCAACTCTGTCGTATGGAAGTGAATCTTGGACCTTGTTGGAGGGACAGAAGTCAAGAGTGAAAGCAGTGGAAATGAGTTATTTGAGAAGAGCCTGTGTAGTCACATGGAGAGACAGACTGACAAATGAGGATGTGAAGGAGTGTTGTGGTGTGAATGTGGATGTGATAGGAAGCGTTAGGGGAAACACACTGAAGGGGTTTAGCCATGTGGATAGATGGAGAATGAGAGGCTGGCGAGAAGAGTGTATGTGAGTGAGGTGGCGTGAGGGAGAGGGAGAAGGAGGCCAGGGATGAAATGGAGCGATGGAGTGGAGAGGTATCTGTGAGAAGGGGGTGTGAGCTGGGAGCAGGGCAGTGAAATGGCGGGGTACAGGGCGACATGGAGGCGATGTGTTTGTGGCACCCCTTACGGGATTAAGGCGTCTTGCAATAGGTAGATAGATTTTTATTGTTATAATAATAATAATTATTATTATTATTATTATTATTATTATTACTATATTATTATTATCATTACGCCTCTGCCCACTTATCGGTAAGGAGGCATTAAGTGATTGATCTGTCTGTCCGTGCGTGCTTAGATGCGAACGTGCATGCGTGGATCCATGCGTCTGTAACAATATTGTGTGTGTGATATCTCCTGAAGTGCTTGACGGATTTCGACCAAACGTTGGCCAGTGATAGAGTATGAAGGAACATTTGAATTATTAGGTCATCAAGTTGAAGGGGTGAAAGGTCAGGGTCTTGTGGGAGTGGGAACAATATTTCCTGAACCCCTCAATGGATTTCTACCAAACTTTTGTCAATGACACAGCATGAAGTGACGATGAACTGATTAGATCAACAAGGTCAAGGGGTCAAAAGTCAAGGTCATATGGGTTTGGGTGCAATCTCTCCTGAACCCCTCAACTGACTTCAACCAAACTTCTGAGTGATATAGCATGAAGAGACAATAAACTAATTAGATCAGCAAGGTCATACTCAATGGTCGAGGTCATATGGGGTTGAATTAATTTATCTTTAGTCTCATTTCAACCAGAGTGAACCCTATCATGGAGGTTGTATGGAGAGACCGTGTGGAAAAGCTTGGCAGAGGCATAATGAGCGATTCTTTGTGTCAACAGCTCAGGGCCCGCACTATCGGCATTTCATAATTATTATTGTTGTCGTTCATGACTTAGTTACTGTTTGGAAAAAAGTAACATAACACTGCCTTGGAATATAACACGAGTAGAATATTTTTATATTACTGAAGAAGTATTAAAACAAATTATTTTTTTTTGTCGTTACCAAAAATTTGGGTTAGATAATTATTGCTATGATATTTTTAAGATATAAAACCACGTACATAAATATTTCTGAGATTTTAAATGCACATAGTACTGAACCGATTCTGAAATCTGTCGCAGTGATATATTACAAATTTTTTGTGTGTAATGGTATTTTTCTTTGTTTTGTTCTCCTACATTAAGTGATCATTCCCTGTTGTTTGTACGCTACAGCCTTTTTTATATTAACGTCCACATAGCAGAACAAAACAGTTATGGTAAAATAGTTTATTATATAGGCAGTACCAGGACATTTAAAGTGCGACTGACAAAGAAAACACCAAAATTGTGTGGGTCTTTCCACCAAGTCAAAAGGAAGGAATGGCACAGGAGAAGAATTAGATGATGAGGAAAGAAATTTTTGGCGAGGCAACAGGTGTCGGTTTGTAGCCCACATGTGCAGCAGTATTTACAGAGCAGGACACAGTCAGAAATATATATAAGAATCATTGACAGGGAGAGGAGCCAAACATTCCTAGAGACTAAGGCAGGTACTTGACACTTTACAATCTAGGAACTGGACACACAAAAGTCGCTCCAATTCATGCCATTCAAGATGCTTTATTTAGGTTCTAGTGCTGTTTCTTATAGTGAGGGCAAGGCACAGCATCCATAAGCTCTGGCCACTGTAAATCTCTTACGGTAGTAGTTGACTCTGGATCCATGTTCTGCTATGCCAGTCACAATGCCTGTAAGAGATTCCACTTAGGATTCAGCAGCCAATCACAAGATAAATTAGGAGGCCAACATAAGACAAATGGAGTGGATACACCACAATTATGTTTAAACCTTTATAACAGTTCTAGTCTATCCCCCTTCCCTAAACCTGCACACCGTCAGTGTCCTTTACTCTCAACAGCCATACTTTACCCTTCTCTAATTTTGCTCACAAAAATGTAAAAAACTGTGAATCACTCTGCAAACATCCCATTCTCAACTAACTACCTAAGCTCTTCTAATAGTATCCATTACATGAGTCAGTTCAACAGTTACGTGAGCAAGCTATGACCTATCTGGTTTTTGACATATCCTTATTTCTGACTGGAGTGAAGAAAACCAGTTATTCTTCAGGTAGGTGAGGGCACTCGCCATTCACTCACTGTACAGTATAGCTATCCCTAGGTGACTACACTAAGGTGAAGGTAAATGTTTTTCTGTAATTCAGGAAAATACAGCATTTGCCACCTAGGGTGGTAACTATATAGCCAAACTCACATGTTCCATACATATTGTAAAAATAACAATGTACTTTAGTGGAGGGTCAGTAAAACAACCTAAAAAAATAAGATCAAAAGAAAATCCTGGGACTGGGATGGATCAACGGTTGATATACAAGGGCCAGACCAAGACATTCTGAGGATGGCAGCATGGAATGTGACAGGGGTTAAAGATTTTTTTTCTATGCAAGGAAGAAGGAATCAAAGCTCGGAGCCCACCAACCGTTCTCTCCTAAAACAATACAACAGAGATCAAAATTCATTTTGAGATGCCTGGACACACAGCGTCTGAAAGTCTTGAGACCATAGGAAGTAAGAAATACAGACAAAGGGAGACAGTTCCAGGGCTGACCTTTTGCATGAATACAATAATTGGGAGAAACGCTTAACTCTTGCATTACAGAGTTAGAAAAGGAATGAGAGTTTGTTGCTAGATGGGTGCTATGTGCTTGTCGTAGTGATGGAGGGCTGCAAGCAGATAGTTCAAAGGAGAGATGACATTAAAGTAGCGATAGAAGGGAGATAAAGATGCAACAGTGCGACGGAGAGACAGAGGTCGAAGAAAGCCAGCAAGAGAAGGAGAGTTAATAAGACGAAAAGCCTTTGACTCCACCTTGTTGAGAAGAGCTGTATGTGGGGAGCCTCCCCACATTTGAGAGTTGTACTCTATACAAGGGTGAATAAAACATGTGTATAAAGTCAACAACTATGCAGGGGTAAAGAAGATATGGAGTCGGCTTAGCACAGATAATCTCATGGAACCAGATTTTACAACAGATGTAATATGATCTTTCCAAGGTAAATCCTGAGAGAATGAAACTCCAGATATGTTTAAAGATGATGCAGACTTGAGCTGGATATTACTAAATATTAGTGGGTACTCCTGTAGAAGAACAGTGGCCGCCTACAAGAGCTGCTATAGAACGACCAGAAAGGAAGGCACAGATTGAAGGATAGAAACCGTAAGAGGGCAGTTTGGAAATAAAAGATTTATTCCAGACTCGAACGAAAGCCTTTGGGATGTCAAGTGCAATGGCAAAGCTTTTGCTAAACTCCCGAAAGGAGGATGACCAGGAGTCTGAAAGGTAGGTGACAAGTCTGCCAGTGGAGCATCCTTGATAGAATTCATAATGACGATCAGAAAGTAGGTTATGATAGGAAAGATTCTTTAAAACTTTTGGTTAAGAATAGACTCAAAAATTTTTGAGATACAAGATGTTAAAGCAATTGGGTGATAGTTAGAGGGTTGGGAATGGTCACCCATCTTTGGAAAAGGCTGAATGCGAGCAAACTTCCAGCGAGAAGGAAAGGTGCAAATTAACAGAAAAAGGCAAAAGAGTTTACCTAGGCAGGTTGTAAGCACAGAAGCACAGTTTTGAGAACCTTATTAGTACTGAGGCCAGTGATGGCAGAAAATACATCAGCTGAAATTTTAATGTCAGCCAAAAGGAAGTGAAAGTGGGGAAGTGACGTAGGAACAGCACCGAAATTGTCTAAGGTGGAATTGGAGGAGAAAGTGTGGGCGAAGAGCTCTGCTTTATCAGTAGAAGAAATAGCTACAGAGCCGTCAGAGTGGAAAAGAGGAGGGAAGGATGATGAGGTAAAGTTGTTAGAATACCAGAAGGAGCGGGAAGTACTCAAGTTGGGGAGTTGAGAGCATTTAGTATGGATGATGTTATTTTTAGCAGAGCAAAGAACATGCTTAGCACGATTCCAGGCAGAAACATAAAAGAGATGTGATTCAGGGGTAAATTGGCTCCTGTACCTTTTACAGGCCCTCTCCTTGTTGTGAACAGCATTAGAACAAGCATGATTAAACCAAGGCTCTCTTGCATTAGTCTAAGGATATGAGAAAGGAATTAATACTTCCATGCCTAAGAGAATAACCTCCTTAATGCGTGAGGCACACTCAGATGGCTCCCGGCCATGGAAGCAATAATCATTCCAGGGAAAATAAAAGAAGTACTGCCTGAGGGCCTCCCAATCAGCAGCTTCAACGTGCCACAATCGACGTTTCTTTGGAGGGTCCACTGGCCCTTCTGGAGTGATAGGACAGGTTAAGGTAATAAGGTTGTGATTTGAAGAGCCCAACGGAGAAAAAAGATTAACAGTATACGCGAAGGAGTAGTTGTAAGGAAGAGGTCAGGTATGTTGGAGCTCTCTCCAAGGTGGTCAGGGATGAGGGTAGGGTACTGTACAAGCTGTACTAGGTCATTAAGGACAGAAAGTATGTACGGTTGTTACCCAGATGGATCAGCGAAAGGAGAGGAGAGCCAAAGGTGGTGGTGAACATTGAAATCTCCTAGAATTGAGATTTCAGAGAAAGGAGAAATGGATAGGATTTGTTCCTTAGTAGAAGAAAATTAGTAAAAGAATTTTTCATACTCAGTAGAATCTGGGCATAAGTAATGCGCACAGATATATTTAGTCAGAGAACGACAGGAAAATCGAAACCAGAGAGTAGAGAATTCAGAAGAATCACGTTCAGGAACATGAGGACAAGATAAGTCGATGCATACATATACACAACAGACACCTTTGGGTTTGAAATGAGTATAGACTTGCGTACATATACACCACAGCCACCTTTGGCTTTGCAGTGAGTATTGAGAAAGTAGAAGGATACAGAAAAGGATTTGCTATCTGTTGCCTCAGACAGCTGAGTCCCCGTTAAGAAGAGACGGTGAGGTTTGGTGGAGGAGAGGTGGTGCTCGACAGAGAGAAAGTTAGAGGAAAGGCCCTGGATGTTGCTCAAATGAAGAGTGAGACAGACAGTGGTTCCAGGAAGCTCGTTCAGTTATAACTGGGAGAGGGAGAGAAGTGAAGGGAAAAAAAATAAGAGATGACTTCCATGCTTGATAACACCGAAAGCAAGGTTATTCACTAATTTTAATGATAAGGAAACATGTTGCACAACATTGTGGCTATGGATATACACTATAAATACAAAATCACGTACACTAATCATTTCAGGTAAATGTTTCTGTAATCTAGGTGACAACACATCATATGTGCATATTTCTCTAACATTTGTTACGAGTTTGTCACCTCCAAGGTTATTGGCAGGATAGGGCAGGGAGAGGCAAAGCATGGCAAGTGAAGGTAGGGTAGGGCAAGGAAATGCAAGGCATGACAGCACTTCACTTTCTACTAAACATGCCAAGTGAGTGTAATTGTGGTCGATGTGACAAAATATCGTTTTTCCTTTTTTTTTTTTTTTTTTTTTTTCTCACGAACACATCGTTCACTGTTATCATTTTGTTCTTCATTATCACTTATTTGATACTGAAGTAACATAACGTACAGATGTCACGTAAGGGAAAAATGTAACACTGGACAACCACCAGTTATGAACATAGGTCATTCTCTTTCTGTATCAGTATGTATCTTTGGTTATACAAAACTAGAATATCTTCATAGCGAACATCAGTTTCACTCACTTATGCACAGTATTGCACAGCTATATTACTCGCCATTATCACCAGCAGGGTCTCTACACATATGTACACCCAAAAGCACTAATCTCTTCACCCCTGGTGACCGGAGTCGCGGCCAGTGAGCAACCGGGCGATCGAACACCTCACATCCACCGCCCCTCCCCCAACCCAGTGAAACCGTTGATGGATAGCGGTGGAACAGCTAAAGCTGGTGATGTTACAGTGTGTCATGATCGTTTTTATATACAATCAGAACCAGAAGAGGTAAGTATACAGAGGCATTTAATGTGCAATACCGTGCTATTATCCACAGCATATGAGAAAGGCACGAAAATGAAAGAAAACCTACAATGTAATATGTGTTACTGTCTATATACTTACGTCCTCTGCTATAATGTAGCAGATAAGTATAACACAGTGAACAGCATCTGTTGAAAGGTATGATGTCTTTTCTCATATATTCTCGCTCCAACCTCCACTATACATTCTCACTCCCACCTCCACCACCCTTCTATCTGGGTTGCTGTCTCCACCAAACACCTCTCATACCCTATTGTCCTCCACTCCCACGCATTGTTAACCCACATAAACAGAGATAATGATGAAATGATCCGTCAAGCATTGATCATATTATATTATCATACATCTCTGCATGAAGCACCAACAAATGAATAACATACAATACTCCGGCATAGCTGCCAAGCATTTCTTCCTGTTGTAAGGTGTTACGTGACATACGCACTGCAAGTTGGACCTTGTGTTACAAGGACATACGGTTGTCTATCGTTAACACAGGTTGTGTGGTTTTGGACGTCCATTAATTCATATAAGCGTGACAATTTAAGCCATACATTATTAACACGTAAGGCTTATGATCCCGTCATTATAAGATGAACGAAACGAATCAGGGATCGGCTCTGACGAACCACTAATTCTCTGTTTTAACAAAAATATTCCGACCTCTTGTCACAACAGTGACACCGTGTCATTATGTATACGACTGAATGTGGGTCAGCCGTAAACATAGTGACATTGTGTCACTGTTGTCACAAGAGGTCGATATATTTTCGTTAAAGCAGAGAGTCTGTGGTTCGTGAGAGCCGATCCCTGATTCGTTTCCTTCATCCAGTAATGGCAGGAACATAAATCTTACGTGATTATAATGTAAGGCTTAAATTGCTACGTTCATATGAATTAATGGACGTCCAAAACCACATAACCTGTAATAACGATAAACAAACGTATATCTTTGCAACACAAGGTCCAACTTCCAAACCATTTGTAATGTAACAGCTATCAACAGGATGAAATACTTGGCAGGTATACCGGAGTATTGCATGTTACTGATTTGTCGGTGCTTAATACAAAGGTGTATGATAGTATCAGTAGGGTCAATAACTGACTGGTCATTTCATCATTTTCTTTGTCTATGTTGGTTAACAATGGGTAGGAGTGAGCTGCGAGAGGGTACGAGAGGTGTTTGGTGGAGACAGCAACCCTGAGAGAAGAGTGGTGGAGGTGGGAGCGAGAATGGATGACAAACGACATCATATCTTTCATCAGATGCTGTCCACTATACTATACTTATTTCTTCCATTATAACAGAGGACGTAGGTATGAAGAGTATAACACGTATTACATTGTAGGTCTTCTTTCATTTTCGTGCCTTTCTCATATGTTGCGGATAACAGCACTGTATAACACATTAAATGCCTTTATATACTTACCTCTACTGGTTCTGAGTGTGTATAAAAACGATCATGACACACTGTACATCTAACCCCATCCACGAGTACTCTGATAATTCCACCCTTCGCTTTTTCATTCGGCTCTCGCAACGTCCATCTCAGTAGTTATTTCAACAAACAAGGGATGAGGCTATGGCACACCTAATGTCTGACTTGGCTCGTATCTCTGACTGGGGTAGAAAATAATCTTGTTTTTATTGCATGAAAAACTTAGTTCTTACACCTATCACCCTGACAAAATCTTCCATAGAAGTACCCACTAAGGTTTAATTATATCCAGCTTAAGCCTGCATCCTCCTTAAACATACTTGGGGTTTCATTCTCTTGGGACTTAACTTGGAAAGATCAGATTACATCTCTTGTAAAATCTGCTCCTAAGAGATTAGGTGTGCCAAGCCAACTCTGTACATTCTTTACCCCCACACAGTTGTTGACTTTATACACGGGTTTTATTAGCTCCTGTGTAGAGTACAATTTTCATGTGTGGGGAGGTTCCCGACATACAGCTCTTCTCAATAGGGTGGAGTCAAAGGCTTTTCGTCTCATTAACTGTCCTCCTCTTACTGGTTCCCTTCAACGTCTATCTCTTCGCCGCACTGTTGCATCTTTATGTCTTTTCCATCGCTACTTCAATGCTCACCGCTCCTCTGAACTGTCTGCTTCCATCCCTCTACCTCTACGATGTGTGCATAACACCCATCTAGCACCAAACTCTCATCCCTTTTCTGTCCTACTTTCTAATGCTAGTCCTTCAATTATGCAACAGGTCAACTCAGCAATTGTCTCTCTCTGTCTGTATTTCCTACTTCCTATATATAATCTCCAGTCTTTCAATTGCAGTGTGTCCAGGGATCTCGAAATGAACTGATCTTGAATTTGGCTGTTGCACTAAAAAAAAAATCACGGGGTAGCCACTTGCAACACTGCCCTGCACCCCCCTGCGCACCTCGCACTTGTTGACTGGAGTAAACACCTCATGTCCCTGGACACCTAGTTTATTTCAAGTTTATTTCAAATGTCAGTGACGAGACGGAACTTTGCTTTACTAATATTTGAACATGTTAATAAATAGAAGTGAATCAAACTTGCTAGTGAAAACACCACATATTTTTTCCGTATTTGTCTCACCACAAACGTGGGTTACAAAACACCTCTGCAGCCTAAGGGTTAAGGGTACACAGATTGATTTGTGCAAGTTGATTGACACTAAATGAAAAGGAGCGTGTGTGAAGGAATATGGGTATGCATTGAGTATACTTTCTTGGTGTGGCTGAGACTGAGGGGTTGAAGGAGGGTGTTGTATGTAAGAAGTAGAGGGAGATTATAAGGGAGAATAAACAAGTTGGATTAAAGTGTGTTTGGGCTAAAATATTCATTAAGAATACAAGCGTAAGTGACTGCATGTGTGCATGTTCTGACAGAAGTCTGGGCAGCTAGAATGCAACAGGAGGTTTGTGGCGGTTGTACAAGCAGGCCTGGAGAAACCTGCAATTGGCGAAAGAGTGTTTCTTACCGTAGACATTAAGAGTAAAGTGGGGAATTCCAGAATGGGTAGGGCGATTAGACAGTGGGGTTTACTTTTGAAATCGAATGGAAACAGAAGTGCTCTGGTGGACTTATTGCAGGGAAGGATTTGGGAATACCGACTACCTTTAACGTGCACAAGATGATCCATATGAAAACATGATGAGGGAAAATGTAGGATGGGAGTGAGTTGGATGAGAGTAGGTTAATGATTGTTTGTGTGTACATGTGTTTGAAGTACTGAAAAAAAAAAGTCAAATTGGAGGAAGCTTCAAAAACTAATTGAGTTTGTGATGAAATATTGAGCTGCTGAGAGACAGTGATTGATTAGATTTGAAAGATGTCCAGACAGGCTGGAATTAAAACAGAGTACCTGAGGACTGAAGTTAGGTACATTAGTTCCTCTGTTCAATGAGAAAAGAGAAGACTTGGATCATTATATGGGTATTTGTGTCCTCAGTGTACTTGGATACTTGTCAACAAGGAGGGTAAGCTAAGTGAGTACTTTTATTTGAATAATGGATTGAACAACTGCTATATCATGTGTACGTTTTTTTCAGTATTCAGTCTATATGGAGGATGACATAAAAGAACCAAGGTAAGGCAGTAGATGCTGGAGTGTTCTTGGTTAGAGAAGATTACTATTAGTACTGTTGTAGGAGTAAGCAACTGGATGTTTGACGCTGATACATGTGTGAACTTCCTGAGTCAGGTTGAGGCCAGCAGACTTCTTGCACATTCTGCCACTTTTATCTGTAAAGAGTGTACTCGTGACAATGGGCAACACACACAAAGGAAACTCTTTACCTGTGCCCTGAATGATTGTTTGAGGGTTAGAAATCAACTACACTGCGTGGTTGTAACCTTTAAGCTCCTAATAAACCATCCACAAGGAAGACAGAGTTTTTAAGGTGAATCTGAAATCCTGATGATAAATCAATGGGCTCATATCTCATACTATTGTTTGTGGACGATATATTGTGTTGATAAAATACGATAAGTGGAATTGCAAGGCATGATGAATGAATTTGGAAGTGTATGTGCAAGGTATAGAATCTAACAGTGCAAATACAAGAGTACAGTTGTCGCCTATGAGAGGAAGGAAATTCTGGAGTGCATAGTGAGGCAGAATAAGGAACTTTAGAATATGACTGGTAACGAAGAATGTGAATGAGGTAGTGTGAGGAGCAAGGATGGTATTTTTGACGATTAAGTACACGAAAAGTTACAGCAGGGGGAAGTGGTTGAAGGTTCATTAAGTACAGTGTCAGGGGGTGAAAGCGAGCATGGAATTAATAATGCTGCTGCATCTTCAAATCAAATGAATATTTTTACTCCTTTAAAAGTATTTGTGTAGGAAGTAATGAGGACTGTAATCACGACTACATAGCATGGAATTATAATCGTAATCATACGCAACTGAATTTCGTATACTCATACTCAAGAAACTGTCAGGTAATCATGTCCATAATCGATGATATTACTCATGAATCGCCCAATGTCTGCACATTATACAATAACATGTCACTGATAAGAATATAAGGACCGCCAAAGCATTTGCCCGTATGCTTTTATCACCCACCATCACTAAACACAAGATCAGCAATCTGACAATTGATGGATTAGCATCATAGCTCTAATCAGTTCAAGCCATGTATCAAGGGTTACTGCCCACAAAGATTGGATACAATTTGCCCACTTTATTCCGAGATATTCTGGTAAAAGATAGACTCACAAAGATGCAGGTGATAACACTATTGCCTCACTAACAAGAAATTAAAAAAATCTATCTATCTATCTATAGCCCGACGCCCTAATCCCGCAAAGGGTGGCCGCAGACAAAACGCCTCCAAGTCACTCTGTCACCCACCATTTGACTCCCCTCCCCCCAACTCACCCCCCCCTCCCTCATATACCTCTCAACTCCATCCCTCCACCTCATCCTCGGTCTACCCCTCCCTCTCCCTCCCTCCACCTCACCTACATACACCCTCTTAGTCAGTCTTTCATTCTCCATCCTCTCCACATGTCCAAACCACCTCAGTGTATTTCTCCTAATCTTTTCAACCACATCCACATCTACCCCACAACGTTCCTTCACTTCTTCATTCGTCAACCTGTCCCTCCATGTCACTCCACATGCTCCTCTCAAGTAACTCATTAAAAAAATACAAAATGAAAAGTTTTTGGATTTCCCTGTAACATTTCATTGCCTCCTTGCATTCCAGTCTTTAAAAAAATAGATCGGTAATCTTCTGGCAGTCTGGGGCATAACATCGCTGCTTCATCAAAATCTAATCAGTTCAAGGCATATATCCCTGGATACTACCCAGAAAATTTCCGTATAGTTTGCCCATTTGATTTTGAGATATAGTGGTAACAGACAGACAGACACAGAGTCAGTCGAACACATTACTACTTCCCTAGACGATAAAAGGCTCCTTGGTATCTGATCCAGTAAAGTAACGTCATTTCTCATAGACAGTTAAGATGGAATGAGAAATGAAGAATAATCATCCTCATTTAATATAGTGACAGAAGGCAATAGTAGAAATATTGAGGAGGTTCTGCGTTGTGGAGAGGATAAAGAGTGAGAAACTAAGTACAAGAGTGTATGTAAGTGTGATGGAAAGGGAGAGAGGGAGGGGGGAGAACGAAGATGAGATGGAGGGATGGAATCGTGAGGTATATGAGAGAGGGAGGGGGGTGTACAGTAGGTTTGGAGGGTTCGCAACGAAATTACAGGGAACAGGGCAACATGGAGGTGATTTGTTTGTGGCAACACCTTTAGGGATTAAAGTGTCTGGCAACAGATTTATGGATTATAAGGAAAATGGCCAGCAACGACAGGGCTGAGTATGAGATTTTTTCAAAATGTAAAATTAGTTCTTTAAATACTTGGAAAGTGATTAATAAAGTAATTTTATGTTCAAAACATAATGCAATGGTTCATAGCCTTTCCTCTCTTTTTGTTGCTCATTAAATGATATCCAACTATTAAGCTGCTGACTCCCGTTGATGTATATATACATCCGAACGTTTTGTCACTCTGACTCCCGCTGACATATATAAATGAGCCGCAATTGCAAGGTCCGTCATTTGCACATTTTTCAAATTTTGTGCATGATTTTTGGTACTTTTACATGGGACACCTTCCTCTACCAGATGCCATGCAGGGACAATGCCTTACCAAGCATGATCTCCCCCCACCCGCACTCCATTGTCTCGGCGATTCACCTGTTACCATTGACCTGGCCAGTAAAGAGATGTCGTGCCACGGTACAAAATTGAAGGCCAGAGTCATTCCCCAATCAATGACAATTTGGAGGACAAAGTATACGTAGCATTAGAGGAAGAAAGAGACAGAAATGATGATCAGGTGATGTTGCCAAAAAAGATGAGGTATGTTGCTGTGTTTGGTGAGTGAAACAATGATTATATTGCCTATATTACTGTGTGAAAACCAATATACTCTTGTACTACATATAAATTCATACCAAATAAATAAATAAATACCTTTTATGAGTGGTGGGGAATAGTTACCCCTCCCACAGATAATTTTCTCTGGAGCCAGCCCCATAGAAAACACAGTAAGGTAAGGGGTACTGTTACCTGTATCCGGTATTTTAAACCTCAGGTGAGTGATTTTTTTATTAATTTTTGATGTTTCTCATAAAAAGTGGATTTTTTTTTTTCCTGAAAAAACAAAATCGAAAATCTTCCGGGATCGGGGGAGGTCATTGGTTAAAAATCAACCGGGATGAGGCGGGTTAAAATTCATTGTTAGTTTTTAGGGATGTCCTTCAGAAGGCTACGAACAGTGCTGAATCAGTTTTTATTTATAAAGATTTAAGTAAGTAAAAATTTATGAATCTGGCACACTATTGCCTGGTAGTGAGGTTTTTATTCCTCCCTTTTTTTTTTTTCAGGTTAATGCTGGGAGCTTATTAATGGAAATACGACGGTGCAGGAGCGAGTGTTGGCACTACTCCCGTAGGAGAAAAATGGCGTGTCTCTGATCTCACACTGGCTGCAACTTCCCAAGCTGGCCAGAAGACAAAACATTATAAAGGGTATGATTATAATTATATATATATATATATATATATATATATATATATATATATATATATATATATATATATATATATATATATATATATTTATATTTGAGAGACACACAGTCCACATTCCACTCATATGTACAAATATATTGGTACGCTCCTGACTGGGAAACGAACCTCTTAGATTGAGGTCAGGCACTGATATCACTCGATTACAGTGTGATAAAAGCTGTGACAACCTGATTTTTTTTTTTTTTTTTTAATATACCAGGTAAATCCATTATGGAAGGATATTTTTCAGTCACAAGATATTAGCATTATATCACAACCCCATGCAACTCGGCAAGTGACAGAGCAGTTTTAATCTATCCCAGACACAACACGAGCATCTTTAGATGTTGGAGAGAAACACATTACACGCCTGTTAATCAGTGATTAATGCTATTACGGGATGTTTCCAACACCAACAATTTTATTGCCAGAGGAGACAGCATTTGAATTACCTTATGACGATTCACTGTTAACAGAACGACAGGAAAACATAACAAACACACATAGCTCTCCACAAACAAAAAAATAAAGATACACTTCTGAGAGAGAAACTGAGGATAATGACTCCTCTTGTACAGTTTTCTCTGATGTAGAAAGCGAAGATTATAGATCTGGCATATAAACCTATGAAAACTTACTCAATAGCATAAATAGGTCCAGAAATACATACTCAACCATTCCTTCCCATAATGACAAGGACTTCAAGTGAATTTGACCAAACAAACTAACACCATGGCTAGCAGATCTAACACCACAGCTCCAATCTCCTCACATCAGGTAGGCCTATTCATATACCATGAGGATAAAAATCTCTCAAAATTCTCAGGCACGGACAAGGACCGCATCGATGTGATGTCCCTTATGAATCAGTGTCAGCAACTTTTTGTTAAAAGACATATAAGAGATGAGAGTGAAAAGACAGCTGTTTTTTCATCATAGATTAACCAAGAAAGATGCACAGCTGGTGATCTGCTTAGATCTGATAATCTCTTACGAGCTCAGACGTATGTTGAGTTTAAGGCAGAAGTCGTAAAGTAATTATCCGGAGGTATAAATGTTTTGTCAGGTATAATTCCAGAATTACATAAGATCATGGATCTTATGAGACAATATACAACAAACCCTGTCTTAGATGAAATAACAGCAGATGTGTCCGCAATTAAGAGAACACTGTTAGCCAGCATACAGAACTCAGATTGGGTAGCAGCTGATGGGAAGATGTCATGAATGCATGTGGTAGACATCCTTGGTTATATACCTGCACTGTGTAAATTACTTGATACGATATTAAAGATAGCAAAAACAATTGTTTATACCTCAGGAATGTTTGTTAGATATTATGAATGAGGTAGAGATGAACTGCAGTAAAGCAGGGGTGAGTGAAATAACATGACCCAATACAAGCAGAATGAAAATTACAGACACTGTGGCAGCCATGAATACATCTAGCCCAAGTACAGAACAAAAACGATCGCGACCTGAGAACAGATAAACCACACAACAGCTGGCATCGAGGCAGCGATCGCATACACCAGGCCACATGCAGCCTCAAAAGTTTGCACGTAGTCCAAGCAGAAACCATGCCACAGAAAAACCAAAATATGGAAAGTCATTTCGTGGGTCACATTAGGTCTACTCTATGTTATTACTGTGTGAATCCTGGTCACAAGAAATCTGAATGTTATGTTAAACTTAGGGAAGATAAAGATAAAGAGATGCAACCACACTGCAGAAAGCATTAAAACACAGGACACCGGACATCACATTGCAAAACAGTTGAAAAGTTAGAATCTGCTTGTAAGTCATGCGAAAGGCATGCTATTACAAAAAAAAAATACGACCATACATGAAGAAAAACAAGCCTAAAAGGCACATAGAAAGCATACTCGGAAACAAATGTATCTTGGTGTCCGCTTCCTGTGAAGATTAAAAGATGTCATTATTCTTGGATTCAGGCTCTCCAGTGAATTTAATAACACAAGAGGAATTAGAGAGGATTTTAGAAATAAAGTGACCTTCGTGGAGGAATCTGATTTAGACTTATATGCTGTAGACGGCAAACGAATGATACAGTTAGACATCAGTTTTGCAAAGACTATGAGAACACTCCCCGCTTATTTCTGTATAGTAGAGAACTTAGCAATAAGAGCCACTATGTTAATGGGCTTGAAAGCCATGAAGAAAAAAAATATAGTATTACTCCCTGTCACGGGGTTTTTATAATTAAATGCAAATATTAAATGAAAATGTTCAATAATACTGAACAGCAGGAACAAGAATTGTCTTGCTAAATCAAGCAATGATTACTTTATACCGGCTTGCTTCGCAAGACTCTCAGAACGAGAATTTATAAACTTTCTCAACAGTACACAGCAGAGACTAATTACTCACAAATGCTGATTATTAGTACAGTTAGCCTCTGGAGAAAGTGACTTCACCCCTGACAAAAAATAACTAATACTATTAATGATATCAGGTTCTTGCTGATGCTTAACTCCTAGAAGGCACAACGGATTTTAAGCTTAATACAACAAAACTGTTAAATTTATTGATTACAAAGAAATAAATTTAACGTTACACTTCAAATGAATTTAAATAAAGAGATTGTACTCACTCACTCACTCAAAAGCTAAATTCTTACGCCTAAAAAAAACAACATGCGGCGCAGCCGGCCAGCATGTGAGGAAACAACACATTTAACTAAACTCTTAAACCTAGGAAAATACAAAAAGGAAATACTGATCAATGAATGTGGTGTATCACCAAGAAGGGTGGGAGCCTGGAGAACTGTAGTTTAGTGGAGTCTGGGTGCTAGCTGACCTCTCTCACTGCTGGAGCACAGAACCTCACTCCGTCACGACAGACACTTGACTGACTAACTCATGGGAAAGAAAGGGAGCGCTATGGCCGCATTTTATTAACGGTCGAGGCAGGCAGGGGCAAACAATAAAGAAACAATAATATCGCTCAGTAGAGCACTTAATGACGTGCATTAGGTCGGTCACTTTTGAAACAGTGACGAATGTTTTGAAAAGTATACCACCAAAATGGAGAGAGAAACGGTTAACTGAGCAATACACAGTGAGTTTTCCACTAATAGTTCGTGGTTTCTCACAAAAGGAAAATGTCGCGAATTTGATTCGTGACATTACGCCCCTACAAAATGAATTTTTTCCTTATGGGAAAAAATTTGTGGATATATATATATATATATATATATATATATATATATATATATATATATATATATATATATATATATATGTACACATCCTAACTCAGTCACACAAGATTCACACTGTGGTGTGTGTGCTATCCTGCTACAGGAGGAAATCACTATCGCCAATGAGCGTAAAAACCTCGTATTTACGTTAATAGAGGCAAGCTTGAGGGAAAAAACTCCGTGACGACGGTGAAAATCCTATACTCAGGTCAAACTGAGCGAAAATTTGCTACATTCACACTGACAACTAATTGTTGTGTAGCGTGGTGTATGTGATACACGGTGTAGGTGTGACAGTTGTAGTGTAACTGTACCTACGTGTAAAATCATGTAATACAAATTTATAGTAAATATTAATAATATGGTGGCGACGAAGGCAGAGGAGAAAAGGCGGCAGCGTGTGGCAGACGATCAGCTGGCCCGCACAGCAAAACTGCTACAGCCATTGCTGTACCTGCAAAATCATTTAAGGTGGGGCATCAAAAGTGTCAATGAGACAAAAATTCTTATTACGTTACAATTACTCTCTCTGCCTAGCAGTCAGTACATGCTCCGAAAGGTACGCTCTAGCTGAAGAATACGAGTGACAGCCTAAGCTTCGTACATTCGAGGTCGCCATTAATTTATTAGGTATATCATTAACTAGGAAACATAGTCGTAAGGGTTCTTAGCGGGGAAGCTCTATCCTTGAACATGCTTGGGGTTTCATTTACTCGGGACTTATCTTGGAAAGATCATATTACATCTCTTGTAAAATCTGCTTCCAAGAGATTGGGTGTGCTAAGCCGACTACGCTCTTTCTTTACCCCTGCGCAATTGTTGACTCTATACAGGGGTTTTATCCGCCCCTGTGTGGAGTACAACTCTCATGTGTGGGGAGGCTCCCCTCATACAGCTCTTCTCAATAAGGTGGAGTCAAAGGCTTTTCGTCTCATTAACTCTCCTCCTCTTACTGACTCCCTTCAACCTCTGTCTCTTCGCCGCACTGTTGCATCTTTATCTCTTTTCTATCGCTACTTTAATGGTCGCTGCTCCTCTGAACTGTCTGCTTGCATTCCTCCACCTCTACGACGGGCGCGTAGCACCCGTCTGGCAGCAGACTCTCATCCTTTTTCTGTCCAACTCTCTAATGCAAGAATTAACCGTTACTCCCAGTCTTTCATTTATGCAACAGGTCATCTCTGGAACTGTCTCCCTCTGTCTGTATTTCCTGCTGCCTATGATCTCCAGTCTTTCAAACGCAGTGTGTCCAGGCATCTCAAAATGATCGGATCTTGAATTTGGCTCTATATTGTATTTTGTTTTTCTCTTGGAGGGAACTGTTACTGCGGGCTCATGGCCTTTGGTTCCTTCTTCCTCGCATAAAAAAAAAAAAAAAATCTGGCATGCACCTTGCTCAACATGCGGCTCAGCCGGCCAGCATGTGAGGGTACAGCACCTTAACAACATCCCATCACCGAGTTTAGGGGGAGCTCTAACCTGGCGTCCACCTTGCTCAACATGCGGCGCAGCAGGCCAGCATGTGAGGGAACAGCACCTTAACTTACGGTACATATGTAAGTACAGGCCCTGGATATACTGTGTCCTGTGGGGCCAATGGGCGAGACATCAGGTCTGCACCCACTTCACCACTACCCTGTCTCTCAACTGACTTAGAGATTACAGGTGTGGTTACAAACGGCACAGGAAGGACATGTCCCTGATTAGTGGTACTTTGACACACACTGCAGGAGCGCACAAAACTATCTATGTTTTGTCCCATCCCTGGCCAGAAAAGGCAGCTCGGATACGACCCTGGGTCTTCCTTTTGCCCATGTGACCTCCTGAGGCTGAACAATGACCCCATTCTAACACTGCTTGGCGGTACTTGGCGGGAACGACAAACTGCAGTCGAACCTCGCCCTTGGGTGTTCGTGACTCACGGTAGAGCCGTCCTTGTTTACGGAACTTGGCTCTACCTCCCCGTGAATACTTTATCACTCTACCCTTCTGTTTGTTCCGGACGGCAGCAAGTGTCGGGTCAGAATGTTGTTCTTGAACAACAAGTTGGCTACACATCGGATCTTGCAGCGATTCAATGGTCACTGGGGTGACACAGTCTGGAGCCTCAGCCATGGCTCGTGTTACTGTAGTCGAAGTCTGAGTAGCGTCATCTTCGGTGCAACTATCCTTGACACCAGATATGTTACCTATAATGAGGTCAAATAAAGGTTCTGGCATGACAACTGCGAGTGTCGTACCAGTATAAAATGGAGATGCCACCTGGATACATGCCTCAGGGAACAATCTCACTGATCCATCAATAAGGTTTGCATGGATCTGTCAACCTGTATACTGCTCACGCCGAACTAAACTCTGCTTGACAGAGCAAGCTGAGGAACCGTTATCTCTCAGGACCTTCACAGGAATGCCTCCCACAAACCCTGGCTGAACAAGGAAGGTACTGTCACCTGTGGGAGGGCCTGTGGAGGAAGCAGCTAGCCACTCATGAGGCTGCTGAATAACTGATGTGGCAAACATGGTGCCTTGACTTAAAAACTTGAGGGGTCATACTCACTGCCTGTGGAGATGGAACATTGGCCATCTGTGGAGGGGGGTTCACTGTCACTGTGGGACTAGTGAACTGTGGGGGAGTACCCATACTGGTAGGAACGTGACCACTGTGCTGCTGCTGAGGAATGAAGGCTGCGTTCGCTTTCTGCCTCTTTTGAGCTGGTGGTGAAAAAGTTTGTCCTGACAGTCGGTTGCATGGCTGATACTGCTGCTGGTTAGGGTACTTGTTGTACCTCTTCCACTCAGGTTTCTGAGTGTTGTGCCCCTGGTCCTTCCACTGCAGTTTTGGACCTTGGCCATTATTCTGAGAATGGCCTTGTTGCTGGGGTTCAGTCTGAGACGGCTTCCCAGACTTAGCAGTATCTTTTCTGCTGTTCCAGGTGTGCTGCTTGCGAGTTTGATACCCGTATGCAATGAAGTACGCATCAGCCTTTTCTACTATATGGCTGGCATCTTTCACCTGGCAGATCTTAAGCTGTGCTATGAGCTCAGCAGGCCACGACCTCTCTAGCTGTGTACGCAGCATAAGGTCAATTATCCCCTCACGCGTGGAAGGAGTTTCATCTTTCTCCATCCACTCATTTAAGTAAGCAGTGAGACGGTCGAGGAACTGAACAGCTGTCTCCTTGTCTTGGAGACGAGCTCGCATGAACTGAACTTTGGCGTCATCTACTGTGAGACCATACGCCTTAATAAGTGCAGCTTTCATCATCTCATACCTTTGATTGTCTCCACGAAATCTGTGGAGAATATCGAGGGCAGGGCCTTCAAATAAACTAAGAAATTGGAGCCGCTTAGCTGCCTCATCCAGTTGATACATGTCTGCTATGTCCTCAAAACGAGCTATGTACGGCTCGATTCGCTTGCCTTCCTTGTATGAAGGAAGCTTGATGCGTGGGGTTGCCAGGACATGTGAAGGGAGAACGCTTGTGGAGCTCTGACCAACTGCACCAGATGTATCTGAAGCCAAGGAATCTCGCTTGAGCTTCAGAATTTCATATTCGTGTTTTTCGCATGCTTCTCGCTCGGCACGTTCATGTTCTCGTTCTCTCTCTCGTTCCTCACGCTGTTCTCACTCGTGTTCTAAGTCGAGTTCGCGCTGTTTTTGCTCGGGTTCGCGCTGTTCTCGCTCGTATTCGCGCTCCTTTTCGCGTTCCTCACGCTGTTCTCGCTCGTATTCGCGCTGAATCTTACGCTCTTCACGGGCATCATTCTTGCGCTGCTGGTCCATATTATGCCGTGAGAGTATGTACTCTTTAATTTCAGTTGGGTCTGTAAGACCCATCTCTTTGGCTTCCTGTAAAAATACAGTGGTAGCCATGACGCTAATTTACTAAGCAAACCGAAACTGAGTACTGACTGCTGCTTCGCAAATGTATACTAATAAACACAAGTAAAGAATACAAACACAAGCTAGTGGTGACCAGTCCTATCTGGTTAACTGGCAAAAAATAAAGCAAAAATGCAAATGACTGGGAAGACTCAATAATTAACACAATGGGTACGGCGACTTCCCAGGAGCGAATAAGATCGTCTGGCGTTACCAAGAATAAAGTACTAAATAGAGTTAAGTACTCTATGGATTAATAAAGCAAAAATTCACTTGCTAACTAACGGCAAACACCAGTAAGCTTGTGCCTATAAACTTTAATGATAAATACCTAAATATGAACAAGTGAGTATTATCTCGTGAATAGCTTTAGAGCTAGGAGTTAATATCCTGGAATGAGGTCGCCAATTGCCCGGGGGTTTTTATAAATAAATGCAAATATTAAATGAGAATGTTTAATAATACTGAACAGCAGGAACAAGAATTGTCTTGCTAAATCAAGCAATGATTACTTTATACCGGCTTGCTTCGCAAGACTCTCAGAACAAGAATTTATAAACTTTCTCAACAGTACACAGAAGAGACTAATTACTCACAAATGCTGATTATTAGTACAGTTAGCCTCTGGAGAAAGTGACTTCACCCCTGACAAAAAATAACTAATACTATTAATGATATCAGGTTCTTGCTGATGCTTAACTCCTAGAAGGCACAACGGATTTTAAGCTTAATACAACAAGACTGGCCTAAGTACCAGTTATGAATGGCAAACCGTTTATGCAAGCTAGGAGCTATAAGGGAAATAAGCTTAATTGTGGAGAAACGAAACACGAGTTTACATTACATTAAGCTCAAGAAAAAGAATTGTTAAATTTATTGATTACAAAGAAACAAATTTAACGTTACACTTCAAATGAATTTAAATAAAGAGATCGTACTCACTCACTCACTCAAAAGCTAAATTCTTACGCCTAAAAAAAACAACATGCGGCGCAGCACACTTAACTAAACTCTTAAACCTAGGAAAATACAAAAAGGAAATACTGGTCAGTGAATGTGGTGTATCACCAAGAAGGGTGGGAGCCTGGAGAACTGTAGTCTAGTGGAGTCTGGGTACTAGCTGACCTCTCTCACTTCTGGAGCACAGAACCTCACTCCGTCACGACAGACACTTGACTGACTAACTCGTGGGAAAGAAAGGGAGCGCTATGGCCGCATTTTTTTAACGGTCGAGGCAGGCAGGGGCGAACAATAAAGAAACAAAAATATCGCTCAGTAGAGCACTTAATGACGTGCATTAGATCGGACACTTTTGAAACAGTTACGAATGTTTTGAAAAGTATACCACCGAAATGGAGAGAGAGAAACGGTTGACTGAGCGATACACAGTGAGTTTTCCACTAATAGTTCGTGGTTTCTCACAAAAGGAAAATGTCGCGAATTTGATTCGTGACACTCCCACACATGAACGGGATACAATACAACACTAATTCATAGAGGAAATATCACCAGACATGTCAACCAACAATAGTAGAAAATCGAAGGGAGTTGGAACGATCAAACATCTTAGCAGAACGATTCAGTCTGACGAAGGTACACATGCACTCACACCATCCCTTCCCTCCCCCCCATCCCTTTTGCCCAGGGGCTAAGGTGACAGTAAACTCCCAACATTATTCCCCGTACATCTCACCACTGATGTAGTTCTATCTATCTATCTATTGCCAGACGCCTGAATCCCGTTTGGGGTGACCACAAACAAATCGCCTCCACGTCGCCCTGTCCCCCGCCATTTCACTGCCCTGCTCCCAACTCACACCCCTCTCTCTCATATACCCTTTCCACCCCATCCCTCCATCTCATCCTCGGCCTCCCCCTCCCTCTTCCCCCCTCCACCTCATTCACATACACTCTCTTCGTCAGTCTCTCACCCTCCATCCTCTCCACATGGCCAAACCACCATAGTGTGCTCCTCATAACGCTTCCTATCACATCCACATCAACACCACAACGCTCCTTTATATCCTCATTCGTCAGCCTGTCTCTCCATGTGACTCCACAGGCTCCTCTTAAATAACTAATTTCCACTGCTCTCACTCTTAACTTGTGTCCTTCCAACAACGTCCAAGCTTCACTTCCATACGTTAGGGTTGGTATCACAATACTGTTATGTAGTAACTTTTTCACTCCCATGCTCACTTCCCTATTTCATATCATTGCTTTCAAAGAACCAGCAATCTTTCTTCCCTGCTGTACCCTTTCAAGCACTTCACCCTCCAAACTTCCATCCTTACTCATCACACTACCCAAGTACTTAAACGTACTCACATTTTCCAATTCCTCACCATCGAACCTCGCTGTACATTCATTGACTTCACCTCTCTCAAAGACCATCACTTTACTCATCCCTACATTCACCTTTAGATTCCGTTTCTTACACACTCTCCCAAACTCATCCACCAAGCCTTGCAGCTCCCCTTCGTCTTCACTTAACAACACAGTATCATCCGCAAACAACAGTACAGGGAGTTTCCAAACACTATCCTCTCTCACCAGGGCCACTCCAACATCCACTACCCTACCTTGTACCTCCTTTATTACCCCATCCATGTACAGTTTGAGCAACCATGGAGACATGACACATCCCTGTTTCAACCCAACCTTCAAAGAGAAAAATTCACTTAGTTCACCATCCACACGCACTGCAGCCTTAGCACCATCATACATACTCTTCACAGTATTCAATAACTTCCCATCTACTCCATAAAATCTTAATACTTTCCACAATCCTTGTCTATCCACCCTGTCATATGCTTTCTCCAAATCCATGAAAGCCGCATACAACTTCTTTCCCTTCTCTAGAAACTTTTCCACTAAAGATCTAAGAATGAATATCTGATCTACACAACCTCTTCCCTTCCTAAAGCCTCCCTGTTCTTCTCCAACTAATTCCTCTGTTCTTTCTCTAACTCTGTCAATAAGTATCCTACCATACACTTTTCCTATTATACTAAGAAGACAAATGCCCCTGTGATTACCACACACTTCTTTTTTCCCTTTTCCTTTGTACAAGGAATAATTATACCTGACTTCCAATCCTCCGGGACTCTACCTTCCTCCCAGGCCAATCCGCACATCTTCCACATCCATTCTACTACTATATCTCCCCCATGCTTCAGCATTTCACCACACACTCCATCAATTCCTGGGGCTTTCCCCAATTTACCTTTCTTCATTGCTTCCACAACTTCAATCCTACTGATTTCTTCCTGTCATCTCACCTCCCTCCTTCTCCCAGCCATTCCCCAGCCACTTATACTTGCATTTCTTCCATCCTGTATGTTCAACAATTCTTTAAAGTGTTCTCTCCATCTGCTCACTTTTTCTCCCTTCTCCACTAGTAATCTACTATTTTTATCTTTCAATCCCCTGCTAACCTCATTTCCACCCTGTCTTACTCTCTTCACCTCTTTCCAGAACATTTTCTTACAGTCCCTCCACTTTACACTCAAGTTCCTTCCAAATTCCTCATCCACTCTCTTACTCTGTCTTACTAATCTTTTCACCTCTCTCTTTCTTTCTGCATATAACTCTCTCTTCTGCCTCTCAATTTCTTCCACGCTCCTATTTCTCATCCATTCATTGTATGCATTCTTCTTCTGTGCCACAGCCTGTCTCACCTCTTCAGTCCACCATGCTGTTCCTTGCACCCCCCTCCGTTTTCTCTTCCTCCCACTCACCACATCACATGTTGCAAATATTTCTTCTGTAAATATCCTGCACACACCTTCCACGTCCCCCATCTGCTCCAATTCATATTTGCCCAATCGTTCCTCCACTTCTCTCTTATATTCTGCCTTTTTCTCATCCTCTTGTAACCTTTCCACTCTCCTCACAACTACTCCTTCCTCTCGTCTTTCCCTTCTTCTATTCCTCCATCTTACTTGGATCCTAATTCTGGCCACCACCAAGTAGTGGTCAGAAAGTCCACTCCCCCAACCTCTATAAGCTCTTGCATCCATTACACATCTTCACATTCTTTCATCCACACACACATAATCAATCATTACCTTCCTTTCATTCAGTTCACCACCCACCCTTCTCATCACTCACCTTGTATACCTGTGGATCATTTTATGCCTGAAGAGGGTATTGGCTATCACCAACCCCCTCCCAGCACAAATGTCCGTTAACGCACTGCCATTCTCATCTATCTCAGCAGGCACACCCCACTCACCAACTATTCCATCCACCTTCACATTCCCTACTTTACCATTCATATCACCGATCAAAAACACTCATTCCTTCCAAACTTTTCCATGCACACTTCCACATTTGTCCAGAACTTTTCTCTCACTCTGCTAGCACGATCTTGCGTTGGCACATACACACACACTATCGCCCACATTTGTATTCCAACTTTCAACTTTACCCACACAATCCTTGACCCAACTGAACCATACTATCTTATGCTCTTCTTCCATGTATTACTCACAGCTATACATACTCCTTCCTTTGCCCTCTCATTCTCACCTACTCATGCACATATACCCCATCCATACTCCCATTCTCTCACACTTTCTCCTCTCCATTTTGTTTCAGTTATTCCACATACATCCACTTTCGCACCCTCAAGCACCTGGGCAATCTCTCTCTCTTTCACCTCATCATTCACTCCTCTTACATTCCATGTAGCCATTACCAAGTCCTTTGTCCGGTCCTGGGTCGTCATCGTTAGGTCAGTCCTTGTCCGAGGCTTCTTGTTTGTTTTCTTAGTTAGTTGTTTTCCGGGGAGGGGCACTAACCCTCCGCCAACCCTTTTAGTTGCCTTTTACGACAAGCAGGGATACTGGAGGAGTATTCTTGAAAAAAAAAAAAAAAACTACCTCCAGGGGGGGTAGTTATTCCACCTAATTCATATTTGAAAGTTGCCATGAGGAGTAAATTGAAGAATGGTACTGTTCATGTCTTAGAAGAATCATGTAAAGTGAAAGAACTCTCGATGGAAAACGCCTTATGTCAGGTGAATAACGATGGGGAAACTCATGTGTTCATAATTAACCAGATAAACGGAGAAGTGCAAATAAAAAAGGGGCCTTGTATATGCACTTTAGAGAATTGTTCTGCTCCTATACGGGAAGTAACAATAACTGGAACTTCAAGTAAGATAAAATCGACGGACAGAGAGTGCATAAATGGGAATTTGATTCATTCAAGGCATTTTGCTGTGGAAAACGATTTACTGGATTTATGACAAAAACACCGACAGAGTGTCGCATTACCTGGAGAACAATTAGGGTGTACTAACCTGATTAAACACAAGATTAACGTACACCAGGACACACAACCAGTATATGTACCAGCCTATAGAGTACCACACTCACAAAGTACCATTGCAAATCAGTACGTTGGTGAAATGTTAAAAATGGGTCTTATTGAGCCATCAGTCTCCCCGTTGTATACGCCATTATTTTTCGTGCCCAAATGAAATGGAGAAATGCGTGCGTTCGTCGATTACTGTAAATTAAACCGACACACAATCCCAGATCGGTTTCCTGTGCCATTAACTGACGTGTTGCAAAATACTGGACCAGAAAATAATGTATTTTCCACAGTGGATTTGCTTAATGGGTATTATCAAATTTCACTCGCTCAGGAGTTACGCAAATACATTCCTTTCTCCACAGATACAGGGCATTACTAATATAAAAGAATGCTGATGGGGTTTAGGACAGTGCCAGACACATTCCAACGATTAATGAATTGTGTACTATCTGGAATTGTAGGAAATGGCATATTTGTATACCTGGACGACATCATAACTGCAACACATACAACAGATGAACATCTACAGAAATTAGACCAGCTCCTACACAAGTTAGCCATGGTGGTTTGAAAATTAAGCTGTCTAAATGCAAATTTTGCTTTAAGGAAATAAAATTCTTAGGCCACATACTAGATGCAGAGGTGATCCACACATCTGACGACAAAATACAAGTAGTAAGGGATTTCCCTGAACCCACGAATGAGGATGATGTAAGACAATTTTTAGGTCTAGCAGGCTACTACAGATCTTTCATACAACAATTCTCTCACATAGCAGAACAATTATTCGACCTACTGAAAAAACAAGCTGTACTTCAGTGCGGAAAGGAAAAAAAATTGCATTTAATGAATTAAAAGATAAACTTACATGTGCACCTTGCTTGGCCTATCTTAATTTCGCAAAACCATTTATAATTTGGACAGATGCTTCTCTTAAAGGATTAGGGGCCGTACCGATGCAAGAAGATAACCATAGAAAAAATCAACGAATTGCATTCGCTAGCAGAGAAATAAAAGGTGCAGAGAAATATTATTGCACTACAGACCTAGAGGCACTTGCAGTGGTCTTTGCATTACAAAAGTTTCGAGATTTAATATGTGGTTACGAAATTCACCTGTTCACCGACCATAAACCGCTCGTGGGCATGTTCCAAGAAAAACTCCTCTCTGGGAGGAGAGCAAGATGGACATGTGCGGTTGAAAACTATAATGTATATATTCACCACATCCAAGGCAAAATAAATTTAGCCACTGATGCATTATCTAGGAACCCGATGACAGTTCATGTCGTGACATTAGGTCTAAAGGATAACATCCCAAACAATGATGAAATCTCGAAAGAACAGGGTCTTGATCCAACGTGGTCTAAAGTTTACAAGTTGGAAAGAGGCGAGACCATACAAGAACTAAGCTACATATACCACTTGAACAATTCACAGTAGTCGACAATGCCTTATACAGGATCAACCCAGGACAACCAAATCATAGAAGAAATAACGGACAACTAGTAGTACCTAATGAAATGATACCTCAAGTATTAAGGACAATACACGATAGTCCACATGCAGGACATCCTGCTAAAGATAGGACAGTCAGACAAGCTGGGATGTTATACTACTGGCCATTGTTACAAAAATATATGGCCTACACAATCATATAGACACATGGGAGTCATGTGTGAGACACAAAGACTACACGTACACACCTGCACCTCAAGGTAAATATCCTGTGCCTAACTAACCGAGGGACGTTGCCGTGGTGGACTTGCTTATCTTATAATAATAATCAGTATCTCTTCGTTGCTACAAATCATTTCTCAAGAAATGTGATTTTAGTCCCAATTAAGGATAAGACAGCAGAAACAGTGGCAAGGTCAGTCATAGACAGCATAATATGTCGATTCACCACACCGAAGGTATTAATAAATGATAATGGAGGTGAATTTAATTCTGATATCTTACAAAAAATGTCAACAATACAATATAAGAAAAGATCTGTTTCTTAGCCTATCACCCAGCATCCAATGGGTTGGTATGTTGACAAAACAAGTGTTCGATACGCTTCGACACATTCTCAATGAAAATTATGCAAGCTAGGATGATTCGATTCCCAGAGTGGAAGCATCAGTTAATTGTGCAATAAACAAGTCCTTAGGAGACACACCACATTTCATTATCTACGGGACAGACAAAAAAAATTACTGTATGAAATACTGGAAGATGTAAATTTGTCTGTTTACAATTATGATGATTATCCTAAACTCCGTTTCCGTGAATTCCAGGATACACAAAATGGTGAAGAAACAGTTGTCCATGTAACTGTCACCACTTGGATCCTCTAACCACAATCTCATCAAAGCCTCATTAGTTACCCCCCCCCCCACACCTCCCCATTCTGAACCTGTCAGGGTGACCCGATGGCACTTTGATAGGGCAAACTGGGATGGATTTAGAAATTATTTTGCAGACATTCCATGCCAGTCTTTCTTCTCTAGTGATCCCAATTCTACCCAATCCCACATTTGCGACTTAATACTAGCTGATATGGATTTATTCATAGCAAGACAACAGTTCACTAAAAGACTGAACTCTCCAAAATGGTTTGATGGCAACTGTGCTAGAGCAACAGCCCGTAAGTCATTAGCATATAACTCTTACTTAAAATAAAAAACATCTGAATCACTCTCTCACTAGAAATCATGCAAAAGCAGTAATAAATCTAGCTAAATCAAACTTTCTTCAAAAACAAGCATCAGAACTACTTAACAACCCTAATGACAATAGAATATTCTGGTCAACTCATAATTATTTCAATAATAACTTTAACAAGTCATCTCCCATTCCCCCACTATAATCTTCAGATGGAAACATTACAAATGACCCGCGTGGGAAAGTGGATATTTTTGCCAGTACATTTGTCAGAAACTCTGCCACACACGATACCAGTCAGAATGTCCCAATATTAGAACTTGACTCTCCCGAAATTTCACCACTTAAAACACAGACAAGATACGTAAATCCATCCTAGACGATTTACCTACCAACAAAGCTCCTGGCCAGATGGAATTCCACCAATTGTTTTGAAAAAGTGTTCCCCTGAACTTGCCTCCATTCCCCTGAACTTGCCTCCATTCTAGTTAAATTATTCAGACTATGCATACATACTTCTTTATTCCCAAATTCATGGAAAGAAGCCAATATCCACCCAATTCCGAAGAAAGGAAGTTCCTCTGACCCTTCCAATTACAGACCAATAGCTGTCACATCTTCTCTTGGTAAGGTATTTGAAACTGTAATTAATAAGCACATTATTAAACATCTTGAATCCAACAACTTAATTAGTGATAGACAATATGGTTTTCACCATGAAAGATCCACCATTGACATACTCAATCTCCTAACTCATACCATCCATCACTCAATTGATCTACATGGAGAAACTCATGCAGTAGCTCTTGATATTTCTAAAGCTTTTGACAGAGTATGGCACCGTTTCGTGCTGTCCAAACTCCCTCGCTATGCACTAATGTCTTTTGTTCCTTTGATTTCTTCATATCTTAGTGACAGGAAAATAAGAGTAAAAGTAGATGATGTATATTCCAATATTCTTTCAATGAACGCCGGCGTGCCGCAGGGGTCAGTTCTGGCGCGAACCCTATTCCTGTTTCATATTAATGATCTCTTATCTGTCACCCACAGTCCCATCCACTCATATGCAGATGACTCAACACTACATAGTTCATTCACACTCAGACACCCATTTACAAAGTCTAATATCTCTACCTCTTAACTCAGTACAGCCATCTCCATAAACCAAGACCTATCTACGATCAGTGAATGGGGACAAAACAACCTTGTCTCATTTAATGCTAATAAAACTAAATATATACAATTTACTAATAGACAGACATTGCCAGATTCGTACATTACCTTCGGTGCTACTAATATTCCCATCTCCAAAAGTATGGAAATTCTTTGCGTCTCACTTACCAATCCCCTCAGCTGGACCTCTGATGTTAGATCACTTGCCAAAACCGCCTCAAAAAAACTTGGATTATTGTACTGAGTACGTAACTTCTTCGCTGATGAGCAGTTAGCTATAATTTATAAGAGTCATGTGCACTTTCAGCATGAATACTGCTCACCCTTGTGCAATGGATGTGGAGAGGTTGCATTAAAACAACTAGACAAAATTCAGAACAAAGCTGTTAGAATTATTAACAACCCTGCCATTACAAATAAACTACCACCCCTGCAAGGAAGAAGGAATGTTACCTCGCTTGCATTATTTTACAGGTATTTTTATGGCAAATGCTCAGATGAAGTTGCGTCCATGGCGCCACCTCTCCATGCCTTCCCTCGTGCTACACGGGCATCTGGTAGCGCTCATGACTAGAATGTCGCTCACCCATATTGCAGAACTTCTGCCCATCAGAATTCTTTCATTCCCCGAACAGTATCTCTCTGGAACTCGCTTCCCCAGAGTTGCTTCCCTCCAAATTTCAACCCACAGCTGTTCAAGTCTTACTGTTACAGACATTTCATGAACAGGGGACACCAGTAATCTGGTGTATGGATAATTTTTTTTTTATTCATTTGTTTTTCCTTCCACCGTTCTGTTAAAAAAAAAAAAATGTCTAAGACAGAAATGACGCAGTCATTCAATAAAAAGGCAAAAGAATCAACTGTCAGCTTAGGAGGCATTGCCTATGGTATCATTCACACTAGAGAACAAACTATCACCGAAATTTGAAGGCCCATACAAAGTAATTAAAAAGACTGGAAACAACGTACCATATTAATTAAGTCACTGATGAGTGGCGAAGAAATGCAAATTCATGCTGATCATTTAGAAAGGGTCCCTGGGTATTCAGCCAGCACTTATGCAAGCTCGGACACCACCGAAAAACCGAACACAAACGATGAAAATAAACTAGAAGAAATCAATACATACGGAAATAAATTAAGTATGCATAATAAACACACAAAAATAGGTGCAACTGTTGCTGCAAATACATTTACATGATCCACCGTAGGTATCGATTTAAACTCCTATAAGTGAAACAACGAGCAAAGTTATTGTTCTCCAAGACCTAGTTTGTAATGTGCATCATCACTATCATCGACCTCAGCATGACTGGATTAGCGAATTAATAGATTTTTTCGGTAGGTAACTATGAGACGACTTACACCATGGATTCTCATCTATATAGGAAGAGGATCAGCTAACTTAGACCCTCAACATATAATAAGACGAGGATTATCATAGCCCCAACAGCCTGGCCAGAAATCGTGAAAAATATCATGAGTACTGATATTAGTTTGGACATCTTATATGAATTACCGGTATTGCTGGAGATCAATGCAAAGCCACTGAGGACACTGGAAGCTATGATAAGAAGTCCTGCTTCAGAAGCACGTAACACAAAGGAAGTGACTGAATTCATGAAGATCAAGCAAAAGCTACCATGCTCATCATGATTCAAGATATCCCATCTCGTGGAACGGAGGCATTTAGAGATATGAACAACAACACATATACACGTGAGAGGCACGGTTTGTTCGACCTGGGTGGTGAAATTCTAGGGAATATTTTTGGATTGGCTACAGAGGAAGATCTTCAAGAAATAAACAACAAATTTAATAAGATAGCTCAGGAATTAAAATATCAACAGAAGCTAGCTGACAATCAAAACACGGCAATGATGACGATTGCGAAAAATCTAAAAAAGGCAGAAAGGATAACTAACCAGAATGTGGACAAAATAAATGCAATGGAAAGAAACATGACACTTTTTCAACACTTCTCAGTGGTCATAGAACATATTGACATAATAATACTCCACTTAGACAACATCAGAACTCGTTATCAAGCTTTGATGAAAGGTATTGCGAATGCTGGTAATGGCAAGATCACCATTAACGTACTTCCAGTTCACGATCTACGTCAAATAATCAGTCAAGGCAAACATAAACATGGTTTGAAGCCTTTGTTTCAGGACAGGAATCTCATGCTATATTATCCATACTTAGAAGCGACTCTATCACCAACATTAGAAAAAATTCATGTACCATTCATAACAGATAATCTGTTCACAGTCCATCAAATATACCCTTTTCCTTTTAAGAATAATAACACCGTAGTCATCATCAACATCACCACCAACACCGAACTCATCATGGTCTCCAAGAGACAGGACTGAACGAAAGTGTCGTACATCCTTACATGCTGTTCACTTTTGTCTTGCATACATTTTCACGTTTCAGCCAACTGGAACAGTGCCTTGTGAAATGGCTATCATAAGTAATCATGACATTCATCAGCATTGTAACTTGACATTTGCTCCAGTTAAACTCACCCACCATCAGCGCATCGGGCAGTCACAGATTTTCTACTTCACTCATAACGCATCACTTTTCGTAACTTGTCCAGATAAACCAGCATCTCCTACATCAGGATCAGGACTATACACAGCACCTGACTGTTGTGCTGTACTTACACCATCTTTGTCCACGTTAGCTGCAAACAATCACTATGCCATCCTTAATCACACACACAAATACTTCCTACCACTGCCTGAGATAGGTTAAAAAATGAGCACAAATATTAAGATGACTTCACCTAAGCTTGAAACTATGCAATTAATCAAAAATGAAGCCCTGGGAAGAACTGAATATGTTCAATCCATATTTTATGCATAGCCCAGCACCAGTTGCATCTGTAATCTTCTCCATTGTATATAGTATATTACTGTACTATTGGCTATGCACAGAATGCAAGCAAGGATTGCAAACTTGGAGTCAGTATTTATGGGAGGAAGAGTAAACATTCAAGTGAGACCCCCTGAGTGAAATGTGTATAAAATGCAGTAAAGTGCCACAGGAGGCGACCTAACACATCCAGAAGGAGCCCTAAGAGGAGCAACGACAGCGCACCGGTACTCATGGCGACAACGACATAAGTCCGCCCGGGCCACGCGCCCCTATGACCCGGAGCTCTCCCGCTGCCACCATAGCAGGAATACAAGACTACCTTCCAGGCGAGCCTTCCCCAACCAACACTGGGGTCCAGTCAGTACCCCTGAGACGGCCTGTAGACGGTCAACCCTCCTGAAGGAGACGGCCTGTAGCTGCTCTGAGGGAAAACAGGAAATGGCCTGCAGCAGCCCCCGCCTTCGTCAGGAGACGGCCTGTAGCTGCTCTGAAGGCCCCCTTCCCGAGACGGCATGCAGCCGCTCAACCCTCCTGAAGGAGATGGCCTGTGGCCGCTCCGAGGGAAATCAGGAGATGGCCTGTAGCCGCTCCCGCCTTTGTCAGGAGACGGGCTGTAGATACTCCCACCTTCATCAGGAGACGGCCTGTAGCTGCTCTGAAGGTGCCCCTTAGTCGGTTTGTAGCTGCTTTCTTCCCCAGACCACAGCCAGTAGCCAGGCCTTAGCGACGGCCTGTAGCCGCGCCCCTAGAAGGCCATGGCCAGTAGCTGGGCTCTATGGCGGGAGACGGCCTGTAGCCACTCCTCCGTCAGGTGCTGATTCCTGTTCGCCAACCTACGACTCAGAGGAAGTCCCCAGCCTGGAGGAGTACTGGAGAGGCCCCATTACTTCCCCTGGCCTTTTCTCCATGCAGCCGGATCTGGAGAGGACTCACCTGATGGACCCTGACAGAAGCCCCTTCCTGATGGTGCCACCGAGCACTGGGGACCGCAGCCTTCGGGACCCCCAGACCTCCCCCAGGACTCCCGGGCGGGATCTCCCTACACCCAGACACCGGAGATCTTCGTCCTCCATCAGGCGCCAGAGCGAGACTTTCAGGCAGTTACTCAGCCCCAGCCCTGAGGGCCATACTCCCGCCCTGAGCGCCGAAAGTGCGGGGTCCTTCGCCACCCGCAGCCCCGGAGGAGAGAGGACGCCCCTATGCGTGATCCCGTTGCCCCTGAACACAGAAGTCCCTGGCGGAACCCAGCCCTGTCAGTGGTGAGGCTGGGTCACCTCCGCCGCCCTTGTACCTGACCACCACGATGCCCAGACCCGAAAGGAGTGACAGTGAAAACACAGTGTCCGTGACTTAGTGACTTGAAGGTAGAGCAGTGAATTAACCATATAAAGGAAGTCAGTGAGAGAAGCACCAGTGACAGTATAAAAGTGGTGGAGTGAATAAAAGTAACAGTGAAACCGTGAACACGGCCAAGCAATGAAATACAGGTTATTACAGTGAATAAGCTACCAATTGATAACGTCACACCATACTAAAATCATATACAGACCCCAGTGTTAAAGTAATAATTGCCAACAGTGAAATAGTACCACCCACTCCCCAAATATATAAAACTTGGACTTCCTGCAATAATAGTATATAAACCTCTGCCCTAAGTGCTACTGATATTGCCCGTCCTTGACCTGGGTAGTATCCTGCGCAATACTAATAACCCATATCTGGGCCTAAAAATTATAATTGTCCAGTGTATCTGTATTCGTGACATCTACCTGTTCCACTGTAGAATTTAGTAATACACGTGTAAGGTTGTTGCCTTGAGTTTTTGTGTCCTGCCTCTCTCTTACTGTCTAAGCTCCAGTCTAGAAAGAGAGCCCAGCAACACACTAGGTGTTAGAGGGACAGGAAGCCGAAACTAAAACACTTAGCATTACAATGTATAATATATAAATAGTGTTAATTTATGTATACAAAAAAAATTATGGAAAATTATGGGGTAATATATTATATAATATTATACTCATGCAAAAATGAGACTCTGTTCCAGATGGTGAAACGTGAAAATGTATGCAAGACAAAGGTGAACAGCAAGTAAAGATGTATGACACTTTCGTTCAATCACTGATTCACTAGCAAAAGTGACAGTGTCCTGTCTCTTGGAGACCATGATGAGTTCGGTGTTGGTGATGTTGATGATGACTATGGTGTCATTATTCTTAGAAGGAAAAGGGTATATTTGATGGACTGTGAACAGATTATCTGTTATGAATGGTACATGAACTTTTTCTGATGTTGGCTTGGATGAAGTAGGGAAAGATAGATTTTGAGATGACTTAATACGTGTAGTAGGTGGTATGCGAGATGATGAGATAGTGGTTTTGGGAGGGGGCTTAAATGGTCATGTAGGTGAAGCAGCTCAAGGTTATGAAGGAGTACATGGGAATTGTGCGTATGGTGTAAGGAATGCATAAGGGGAAAGGATACTCGAGTTTGGGGAGGCAACGAGCATGATTGTATGCAACACACAGTTAAAGCTAAAGTGAGTAGGTTAATAACGTACGAGAGTGGGGGAAATAGCAGTCAGATTATTTTCTGGTTATGAGGGCTGATAGGAGGTTAGTGAGGGATGTTAAAGTTATAGGACGTGAGGAGTGGGTGCAGCAGCACAAACTATTGATTAGGAGGGCTGATAGGAGGTTAGTGAGGGATGTTAAAGTTATAGGAAGTGAGGAGTGTGTGCAGCAGCACAAACTATTGATTTTTTTTGTGGTGCTTAAAGAACAAATGATGAAAAAGAGGACTTATGTACCTAGGAGGAAAAAATGTAAGCTGGAAAACCAAGTAGTAAGAGATGCTTTCTACAGAGAGATGAGGAGAGTGGTGGCTGAACAGGGAGCCGTAGACAGAGGCATTAATGAACAGTACAGAGCCCACAAGAACAACCTCTTGAGAGTTACTGATGTAATATGCAGTTGGACAAGAGGCCCACCAAGACATAAAGTAACTTGGTGGTGGGATGAGGGTGTAGAAGCTGCAGTTACGGAGAAAAGAAGGCTTTTCCGGGAGTGGAAGAAGTGTGGTAACAAGGACGAATACTTGGCTGCCAAGCACAGGGCTAGAAGAGAGGTATACAGAGCGAAGTCCGTTTCACAGAGACTTCTACTTGATAACCTAAATCATGGGGAGAGGAAAAATATGTTTAAGGTGGCAAATCAGATGAAGAGGGATAATTGGGATATTATAGGTGAGCAGTGTATGAAGAATGATGAAGGTAGGGTAGTGGTGAACAGTGGTCATATTAAAGATGCATGGAGAGAGCATTATAGCCGGTTGTTGAATGAGGAGTTTGACTGGGACAGCGAAAGTTTGGAGCCAGCAGATCCAGTGTTTGGCCCATGGCCTTTGATTGATGCTGCTACTGTGAGTGAGGTAATAGGCAGAATGCAGGTGGGGAAGGCAGCAGGCGTGTCTGGGTTGGCTGCCGAAATGTTGAAGGCCTCAGGAAATATGGGGGTGAGGTTAGTCACTGACCTGATAAATATGATTATATATGAGTGTGTTGTCCCAGATGACTGGGTTGAAGAGTGTAATTGTAAATGCCTATAAAGGTAAGGGTGATGCCCTGGAAAGAAGAAATTATAGAGGTATAAAGCTTTTAGATCAGATAATGAACGTAATGAAGAGAGTTCTAGAAGGTATGATAAATGTTGAAGCTCTCAAGAGATATAGGGGTGAGGTTAGTCACTGACCTGATAAATATGATTATATATGAGTGTGATGTTCCAGATGATTGGTTGAAAAGTGTAATTGTAAATGTGTATAAAGGGAAGGGTGATGCCCTAAAAAGAGGGAATTATAGAGGTATAAAGCTATTAGATCAGATTATGAAGGTAATGGAGAGAGCTCTAGAAGGTATGGTTAGAGAAAGAATGAATGTTGATGAGATGCAGTTTGGGTTTATGCCAGGCAGGGGGACCACTGATGCCATATTCATTGTCCGACACCTTCAGGAAAAATATATTGGGAAGAAAAGGGATCTGTATTTTGTTATTGTTGATTTGGAAAAGGCCTTTGACAGAGTCCCTAGAGAAGTGAACTGGGCAATGAGAAAGCTTGGCTTGGAGGAGTGGCTGGTTAGGGTGGGCATGGCGATGTATATGGGTGCTCGCACCCAGGTAAGAGTGACTGGAGATTTGAGTAATGAGTTTTCCGTGAACGTTGGTGTGCATCAGGGGTCAGTTTTGAGTCCCATGTTGTTTATCATGGTACTTGAAGCACTCTCACATGACTTCAGAAGCGGACTCCTGTGGGAGATGTTACATGCTGATGATTTGGTGTTGATTGCAGAGAAAGAAAGGGAGGCAGAGGAAAGATTTAGGAAGTGAAGAGATGGTAAGGAGCACAAAGGCTTAACCTGCCCCATCCCGACCACTTTTCCACCACTGACTCCCCCCAATCCCGACCATTTTCGGAAAATTTTTTTTTTGGCTCAAACCTCCGCTTTTGGTGAGAAACATCGAAAAATCATAGAGAAATCGCTCACCTGAGGTTTAAAATCCTCGATACAGGTAAGCAGTATCTCCTCACCTTACTGTGTTTTCTATCAGGTTGGCTCCAAAGAAAACGAGTTCTATGGGAGGGTAACCATTCCACACCACTCATAAACGGTATTTATTTATTTATTTGGTACGAATTTATATGTAGTAAGAAAGTATACTGGTTTTCACACAGTAATATAGGCAATATAAGCATTGTATCACTCATGAAACACATCAACATACCTGACCTTTTTTGGCGACATTACCTGATCATCATTTCTGACTGTTTCTTCCTCTAATGCTATGTAAAGTTTGTCCTCCACATTGTCATCGATTGGAGAATTTCGTAACCTGGCACGACATGTCTTTACTGGCCAGATCACTGGTAACAGGTGAATTGCCAAGACAATGGCGTGCAGGGGAGGAGGGAGGTCATGCTGGGTAAGGCATTGTCCCTGCCTGGCATCTTGTAGAGGAAGGTGTCCCATGTCTATGTACCAAAAATCTATCTATCTATCTATCTATAGCCCGACGCCCTAATCCCGCAAAGGGTGGCCGCAGACAAAACGCCTCCAAGTCACTCTGTCACCCACCATTTGACTCCCCTCCCCCCAACTCACCCCCCCCTCCCTCATATACCTCTCAACTCCATCCCTCCACCTCATCCTCGGTCTACCCCTCCCTCTCCCTCCCTCCTCACCCACATACACCCTCTTAGTCAGTCTTTCACTCTCCATCCTCTCCACATGTCCAAACCACCTCAGTGTATTTCTCCTAATCTTTTCAACCACATCCACATCTACCCCACAACGTTCCTTCACTTCTTCATTCGTCAACCTGTCCCTCCATGTCACTCCACATGCTCCTCTCAAGTAACTCATTTCCACTGCTCTCACTCTTGACTTGTTCCCCTCTTGCAAGGTCCACGCCTCGCTTCCATACGTCAGGGTAGGGATCACAATACCATCATGCAGAGACTTCTTAACTTCCATACTCACTTCCCTATTTCTCATCACTGCTTTCAGCATGCCTACAACCTTCCTTCCCTGCTGTACCCTTTCACGCACTTCATCCCCCAAAGTTCCATCCTTACTCATCACACTACCCAAGTACTTGAATGCACTCACATTCTCCATATCCTCACCATCCAACCTCACTGCACACTCTGTGACTTCATTCCTCTCAAACACCATAACTTTACTTTTGTTTACATTAACTTTCAGCTTCCTCCTCCTACACACTGTCCCAAATTCATTCACCAAACCTTGCAACTCCCATTCATCTTCACTCAACAATACTGTATCATCAGCAAACAGCAACACCGGAAGCTTCCAAATCTCACCCTCATTCGTTAGGGCCACCCCCACATCCACTGCCCTACCTTGTACCTCCTTTACGACCCCATCCATATATATATTAAACAGCCATGGAGACATTACACACCCCTGTTTCAGTCCCACATTGAGATCAAAGAACTCACTCAGCTCACCATCCACTCGCACCGTAGCCCTAGCTCCCTCGTACATACTCTTCACAGCACTCAAGAATTTCCCCTCCACTCCATATATTCTTAATACCTTCCACATACCTTTCCTATCTATTCTGTCATAAGCTTTCTCCAAGTCCATGAAGGCAGCGTACACTTTCCTTCCCTTCTCTAGATACTTCTCCACTAAACATCTTAGAACAAATATCTGATCTACACACCCTTTTCCCTTCCTAAATCCCCTTGTTCTTCTCCAACTAGCTCCTCTGTCATATGCCTAACCCTATCAATGAGTATTCTACCATATATTTTACCAGTCACACTAAGAAGGCAAATACCCCTATGGTTACCACATACTTCTCTCTCCCCTTTTCCTTTGTACAGAGGAACAATTATACCTGATTTCCAGTCCTCTGGAACCCTTCCCTCTTCCCAAGCCAATCTACACAACTTCCATATCCACTCCACAACAATCTCACCCCCATACCTAAGCATTTCACCACATACTCCATCAATTCCTGGGGCCTTTCCCAGCTTAATCTTCTTCATCGCTTCCACTACTTCCGACCTACTGATCTCTTCCTCCCTCCTCTCATCTCTTCTTCTCCCAGCCATTCCCCAACCACTTATACTCACACTGCTCTCACTCTCTACATTCAACAAATCCTCAAAGTGCTCCTTCCATCTCCTCAATTTCTCTCTCTTCTCTACCAACAATCTATTATTCCTATCTTTCACTCCCCTACTATTTCCCCTTTCACACATCCTTACTTTCTTTACCTCCTTCCAAAACAATTTCTTACTCTCCCTCCATTTCACACTCAGATTCCTCCCAAACTCTTCATCCACTTTCTTCTTACTCTCCTTCACCAGTCTCTTAACCTCCCTCACTTGCGAAAATTGAAAATTGTGCAAATTAGGGACCTTGCAATTGATTCGCGTTTATGTACGTCAATGGGATTGGCAGTGATAAAACGTGTGGACATTAATTCACATTGACGGGACGCCACAGGTTAAGGGTTAATGCAGATAAAACAAAAGTGATGGTATCTAGGGTTGGTGGCGGTACTGTCAAAGACGAGGGAGAGTGGCCATGTGCAGTTTGCCACAAGGGTGTGGGAAGTAATTCCATCTTGTGCAGTGTTTGTGATAAATTAGTGCACAAGAGATGTATTGGTATCAGAGGTAGACTGCGAAATAATGCTGATTTTATGTGTGTGGTGTGTCGGGGAGAGTAGGTGGAGATTGTCAGGCATGAAAGGATTGAATTTGCTGCTGAATCTCTTGAGTGTGTGGAAGAGTTTTGTTATTTGGGAGACATGTTGTGTGCTGGAGGTGGGGCTGGAGCTAGCTCTGTGGCTAGGGTGAGAAGTGGTTGGGAGTAGTTCAGGGAGCTGTTGCCTCTCCTGACATTGAGAGGACTCTCCCTATGTGCTAAGGGGTCTTTGTATGCAGCATGCGTTAGGAGAGTAATCCTGTATGGTAGTGAGACCTGGATAGTGAAGGAGGAGGATATTCACAGGCTCAGACATACAGAAAAGACAATGATTAGGTGGATATGCATTGCGTCCCTGCGTGCAAGGCCTGGGGGGGCTAGGTTTATGATGGAAGAGTTGAGAGTTAGGATGGGACTTGAGTGTATTGGTGTTATGTTGAGGAGAGGTAGATTGGGTGGTTTGGGCATGTGGAGAGGATGGGGGATGATAACTGGGTGCAGAAGGTGAGAAGTGTTAATATTGGGGGTGGGGTTGTGAGGGGTAGACCGAGAAAGACGTGGGACGAGGTCATTAAGTGTGACTTCAGGGTTAGGGAACTGAACAGGGAAGCTGCAATAGATCGTGCAGTAAGGAGAGCCGCCATTAGGTGACCAAGGCTGACGCATGCAAGCATGTTGGAGCCTTCAAAAACGAAAACGGAAACGATATATATATATATATATATATATATATATATATATATATATATATATATATATATATATATATCTCAATCAATCAATCAATCATTTCCTAAGGCACCCCACGGGATGCATAGGGTCTCAATGAACTCTCTCCACCAATATTTGTCTCTTGCCATCTCCTTCAGGTCCAACCAACACTCCTCTCCTGCTTCTTTTTTCATTGTCCTCAACCAGGTTTCCCTCGGCCTACCTCTACCTCTTCTTCCTCTAGCAATCCACTCTGGCACATCCTGTATTAAACAACCTTCTTTTCTGTATATGTGCCCCAGCCACTTCCAGCGAGACAGTCTCACATATTCATTAACTGGTTCCACTCTCATAATATCCCTTACTCATTCATTTGTAACTCTGTCTTGCCATTTTACCCCAAGAATCCTTCTCAGTATTTTAATCTCAAATCCTAATACTTTCTGATCTGTTGCAATTGTACTGTACCATGACTCATGCCCGTAAATTAAAATGGGTCTAACCATGGACTTGTAAATTTTCACTTTAGTATGTACCGAAAGCATATTATTATTCCAAGCAGATTTCAACATTCCAACAGCTCGCCAAGCCTGTCTAATCCTCTCCTCAATTTCATTGTTTAATGATCCATTAGATGATACAATCGTTCCCAGATATTTAAAGTTTTCTACATTCTTCACCACATTATTCCCAATTACACAATCGATTTGGTTCTCCACGCTCATATTAATAATTTCAGTCTTTCCACAATTTATTACCAATCCCACTTTTTCTCCTTCCTCCACCAGACAATCGAGCACCCTCTGCATCTCGTAAATACTTCCGCAAATCAGTACAGTATCATCAGCATAGCCCAAATCCATCAGCCTTCTTATTTTCTTTCCAGTTAATTCCTGCACCTGTTCTCCTTACAACCTTTTTCATAACATAATCCATAACCAAAACAAACAACAATGGCGAAAGAACTCCTCCTTGAATCACTCCTGACCTAACTTGAAATGGATCACTCAAAGAACCATCCACCATTACCTTACAAGAAATACCTTCATGCAGGCTTCTAATAATATTTACAAACTTTTCTGGTATACCATAGAATCTCATAATTTTCAACATAGCTCCACGTGAAACACTATCAAACGCCTTTTCAAAATCCACAAAACACATGTTAAGTGGATTTTCATCTCATTAGCTTGTTGCATTAGATGCCTTACAATAAAAATCTGATCATTACAACCTCGACCCTTTCTAAATCCCGCTTGTTCTTCTCTTAAAATTTTATCAATTACTGGCTCTATTCTGTTCAACAAGATTTTGGAAAAGACTTTTGCAACTACAGGTGTCAAAGTTATCCCCCTCCAATTGCCACACACACTTAAATCTCCCTTTTTTGGTATTTTTATAATCACTCCATTTTTCCACTCTTCTGGAATTCCACCATTATCCCAAGCCATATTAAAAAGTTTCAAAAGTGCATTTATCAACTCGTCATTTTCCACCTTAAGCATTTCAGGGAATATTCCATCCTCACCTGGAGCCTTAAAATTCTTTAAGTCCTTTATAGATTTTGCTACCTCTTCCAAAGTTATATCCCCTGTTTCTATCTGCAAATCTCTCTCGGCTGGCAAAATGTCCTCTTCAGCTGGGATTGGTCTATTTAGAACAGATTCAAAGTGCTCTTTCCATCTTCCTTTTATATCCAAATCTTTAGTCATCAAATTACCATTTCTAACTCGTACAGGTATTTCCTTCCTTCTCTTTTCAGTCCCAGTTAACTCCTTTATGGCCTGATACGCTGCTCTTGTGCTCTGACCGTCATTTTTACTTAATTTAATTTCTGTCTCTGTCGCCTTTTCATCATATAGTCTCCTCTTATCACGTCTAACGAGTCTTTTTACTTCAGAATGTAAACTCCAATACTTTGCTCTAAGTTCTTCAACTACCTGGCCATCAACATGTTGTTCTTCACTTATTAACTTAGCCTCTTTCCTTTTCTGAATTACATTCCATGTTTCATCTGACATCCACTTTTTCCTTCTCACTTTTCCCTTTTTCTTAATAGTAACCTTAGCACTCTCATGCAAAACCTCTTTTACCTCTCTCCACATTTGATTAATATTATTGTCTTCAGATTCCATCAAAGTCTGCAGGACTAGAAACTTGTTTCTACATTCGCACCGAAACTTTTCCCTCGTGCTCTCATCACTTCTCAGCTCATCAAAATCATAATTATTACCTCCTGTACAATTACCATTAACGTTTCTCTTAAGTTTTATTTTAATCTTTGACACAACAAGTTGATGATCACTACCTATAACTGCCTCCCTCCTTAAGCAAACATCTTGCAAATAACTCCTATGCCTTCTGCTAATTGCAATGTGGTCAATCTGGTTACAATATTTACCACATGGTGAAATCCAAGTAGTCTTATGTATTTTTCTATGCTCAAAGATAGTTCCACCAATTATAAGGTTATTTGCCAAACAAAAGCTTGCAAGTCGCACCCCATTTTCGTTTCTTATACCAACACCCTCCTTACCCATACAATCTTCAAAGCCATCCCTGCTACTGCCAACAATCGCATTAAAATCACCAATGCAAACTAACACATCATGTCTTGCCACTCTATTCACTACATCCTGCAGCTTCTCATAAAAGTCATCCTTCATTTCATCAGCAGCCTCATTTGTCGGAGTGTACCCTACAACCATACTGATATTACCATGGTCAGATTTTAAGCGAGCATAAAGCAAGCGCTCATTAATTGGTTCAAACTCACATAGTGCCTTGCAAGCATCTCTACTCAGCAGTAAGCCTACTCCTTGGTAATGATTTCCATCATTCCTACCAGAAACCAACATAGTAATACCATCTTCCAAATTCATTTTATCAGCTCCA
>NC_136968.1:10257588-10335088 GCF_032717465.1 Coenobita brevimanus | reverse complement strand
TCTTTGAACCAATGGTAGTTGTGGTACTGTTGGATGGTGATGCTGGTGGGTTGTTGAGCATCAGTTCGCAAATCTAGGTCCTCCCAAGTCCTCTCTGGAAGGATTATCCGGACAGTCACCTTGGACACAGGGAGGTGAATGGCAATGAAGGGGAAAGTTGCAGGCAGCTCGAGCCAGACGATTTACCTAGATACGTTTTATGTGACCAACATGGGCTGGAATCCAGATAAAAGAGCCTGAGACAGAGGGCATAAGCCTGATGAAGTGGGGCGTATTGAGAGGACAGGGGAAGTGAGGAGAGTTGCAGAGACGGGCGAGAGCTGCTTAGGAATCATTGAAAAAGGTTTTCAGAGACAAGGTATCAAGGGCAAAGATAAGAGTAGACATTCCATACTGGGTACTGCTGGCCTAGTTGAGGAGAGAATGCGAGGTGAAGATGGGAGATGTAGATTTAGAAATGGCAAGGCAAGCAGTCCTTGGCTAGCCATTAGTGCTAACAAACCCGCCAGTATAAACATGAACGGGATGAGAAGGGAAGGTATGGGCCACTGGATTGAGGATTGCAGTGATGGTGAACTCGGGAGGGAAAGGTGGATGGTCAGTAACGGTGGTAGGTGTGTCATGAAAAGTAGATGAGTGTGTGTGGACAGAGGGCAATGGGTCAGCAGGGATGGGTGTGACAAGGTTAACTAGGATCCAGGATGCGACACCAGCGACATGAGTGTACCAGACGCGGTCGAGATGTGTACCATTAGAGAAAACATCTATAGTACCAACCAGGAGAAAAAGGATAGAACAGGGGATGGAGATGTGGTCAGACACTGTGTGGCGAAGCAGACACAGAGCATAAGAATGAAAGAAGTAACAGAACAGTACTGAAATCACTCAGCAATTTGATAGCTATGATGATCCAGACCCAGTGAAGAATGATGCACAAAGTCGGATTTTGTAGCACTTTATTACTTCAAGAGGTCAAACTTATTCAAGGAAGACTATTTTCAGGGAGGAATGGCATTATAGTCAAGAAGAGAGGTATTATGTACCAAGTAACTGTATGAGCAATGGGGATCCTGACCTCCCTGTGAGCCAAAAGTAAAGATGCCGAGGAGGTCAAATGTGTTGAGAATCTACGAACAGAAGGTGAAGACATACTGGGAGGGAGGATATGTATAGTCCTGTAGGACTTTGAGATGACAGCCGAGAAGGGTGACGGTTGTACAGGCAAGCCTGTGAGTAGGAGAGTGAGTGAACACTTTGGTTTTTACACTGTTGATGATCAACCCATAAGCAGAGACAGCCTAGCCAAACTTACCTAGGAAATGCAGAAACATAGCAGGGAAAGGGAGTGGATGCAAATATCAGCAGAGCTTAAGATCAGAGAGAAACTGGGGAGAGCCAAGAAGGCGGAAAAGTCTGTCCATAAGAAGATTATAGAGGAAAAGACTGAGAACCCCACAGTGGCATGTGCCAAGGTTGAACGGTCGATTGTCATATACCACCTCACAGAAAAAAAAAAAAAAAAAGTGACGACGCAACAGGTAGCTTTCAAGATAGTGGAACAGGTGGTCAGCGCCACCCAAGGATGAGAGGAGATGAAGAGGACACAAGTGCAGAATAAGGACCCGGTTTATATTGGCGTTTCATCAGTGCTAACCTCCTCTGATATGGCATACAATGTTTACATTTAGTTCCAAGTAGGACGAAAAGTTTTGTGATAACGTCATCATACATCCAAACTATAAATACAAACTATGTTAACTATGTTTATTCCTAATTAGCGGCCATGGTAAAGGTGTCGCCAGCGCACAAAATTCCTTATTCTGATTATAGTTATAACAGGCTGCAATTTGGGCAGACTCAAGACATCTACATTTAGGTAAATTATTTTTGTATATATCAAACTCTTTCTATAACACTCCATGTCCAGTATCTAGTCTACATAGTACAATAGCATTGTTGAGATACACTCTCATTTCAAACCAGGTGAAAACAACACCCGTCCCCGCCCGGGAGGGGCTCGGGGATGGATATTGTTTTCAATCGGTTAGTCTGTCTGTTTGATTGTCTGTTTGTCTGTTTGTTAACAACTTTACGCGAAAAATACTGATGCAATTTTGACTAAAATTACAGGGATGATGGGCTATGATCTTCTGATCACCTGAGTAAAATCTGGGTCAAACTGAGACAAGGCCCAGGTTGTAAGCTCAAGAAATGTATTTTTTTTTTTTGCCATAACTCCTTTCAGACTCGTCATATCGACATGAAACCCAAACCAAAAGGTACCTCTTTCAAATCTTCATCCTAAAATGTGCCTCAATACATCTGGGGGGTCACCCCCCAGTTAGCGGTAGGGGGGTCAATGTCAGGTGGGTTTGGCCTAAAATTTCAAATGGGCATCAAATCGTCAGTTTTCCACCGATTTACTCCAAATTTGATATGACATCTTTTACTAGATATCCTGCTGTGTTTATACTTCAGGACTAAAATGACTGCCAGGGACGGGTTTGCTTTGCCTTGGCACCGCGACTTGTATTTTTGTCTTTATGCTCCTTCAACCTCTCATTAAACTTTCTCATCGAAGTTGTCACAGCCTACACTAGATTCACCAGAAGAAAAGTAACGAAAAAGACTAGTAACAGTGAGTAAAAAATGAATGAATGAGGAGATTGGAGCAAATTTAAGTGCACAGTGCAAGGAATGTCATAAAATTGTTTTGGAAGGAGGTCAAGAATGTAAGACGTAGTGATAAAGGAAAAGGTAGAGGAGTGAAAAAAAAAAAATAATGGCAGAATGTTGAAGGAAAAGGGAGAAAAGTAAGCAGATCGATAAAACTATCTATCTATCTATTGCCAGACTCCTTAATCCCGTAAGGGGTGAACACAAACAAATCGCCTCCATGTCGCTCTGTCCCCTGCCATTTCACTGCCCTACTCCCAGCTCACACCCCTCTCCCTCATATACCTCTCCACTCCATGTGTCCATCTCATCCTTGGCCTCCCCCTCCCTCTCCCCCCCCCTCCACCTCATTCACATACACTCTCCTTATCAGTCTCTCACTCTCCATCCTCTCCACATGACCAAGCCACCTTAATGTGTTTCTTCTAACGCTTCCTATCACATCCACATCCACACCACAACGCTCCTTCGATAAAACACTATAAAGAATTTTTAAATACAGCAAAAGAAAGTAGAGCAAGCATAAATAGTTGGGGAATGGCTGGGAACGGAAGAAGCAAGTAGTCAGAAATAGATTCGTGGACCATAAGTGAACTAATGAAAAAAAAAAAAGTCAAAACAAGGAATGCCCCAGGAAGTGAAGTGTATGGTGAAATTTTGAAATACTGAGAAAGGTTTTTGGTACAGTGGATATGGGAGATGCATACATTGGACTGGGAGGAAAAAGACTTTTAAAGGATTGAAATTCATGTATAACTCTTCCCCTATCTGAAGGAAAAGGGGGGGGAAGAGAAGTGTATGGCAATTATTAGGGTATTTGCCTTCTTGGTGTAATAGGAAGAATATATGGTAGGATATCTGTTGACAGACTTAGGGTAATAACTGAGGAATTAGTTGGAGAAGAAAAGAGGGCTTTAGGGAGAATCTGCGTAGATTATAAGCTCTTTCTAAGAGGTTTGGTGGAAGTGTTTTTAAAGAAACGAAAAAGGCTGTATCCTGACTTCCCGTGACAGGGTGGATAGGCACGGAAAATTTAAGGTTTTAGAAATTTATGGAACTTTGGAATGCGGTAAAGAGAATGTATGTGGGTTCTAGCAGGGTGCAGTAGCGTGTGGAGGGTGAATTAAGGGAGTTCTTTGATGAGTGTTGGACTGAGACATCAGTGTGTCATGTCTCCATGGTTGTTCATTTTCTATATGGATGAAATTTTAAAAGATACTAGGTAGAACAATGGGTGTAGAATTGTCTTCTGTGAGAAATGGTAGGACGTGGAAACATCGTGTACTGTTGTTTGTTAACGATACTCAGTTAAGTAAAGGTGAATGTGAACTGTTCGGCTTAGTGAACGAGTTCGTTCGGGACTGTACTGATAAAAGCAAGGCAGAATTTAAGTAAAAATAGATACCAGTAAAGCTATGGTCTCTCAGAAAGATCCATCCATCCATCCATCATCCAATTCTACATTGCCCCAAGAGGAGCGTAGGAGCCCGGTGCTAGGCAGTTGGTCTCGACATTTAAGATGAGAGTGACCAGCCTCACTCATCCCTGAGTGGTATTACATGAGCAATCAACCCCAGCCATCCCTTGGATATAAACCTTCACCGGCTGAATCCGATTGGAGCGCAATTACCCACTAAACCACCAGGTGCCAAAATTTGGCTATATGGTTACCACCCAGCGTTGTCAATGGTTTCCTGGTGTACAGGAAACCATTTGGCTTGTCACTCAGTGTAGAGTCACCCACGGGCAGAAGAAAAAGGAAAGAATGAAGGAAAGGAAGTCAGAAAAGGGAGTGTAAAGTCACCCGTAGGCAGAAGGACAAGGAAAGAATGAAGGAAAGAAAGACAGAAGAGGATGGAAGGATGGAGTCACAAAAAGCACTGTGCGGCCGGATGGTGAGGAAATGGAGGATGCGAGTGCATTCAGTTACTTACCTGGTAGGTAGCGCAATGAGTATGGTTGGATGTTAACACGATGAACTGCTTGGAAGGGTACAGTAGGGTAGAAAGTTTGCCAGTCCAATGTAAACAGTGAGAAGAAACAGGGAAGAGAGCATGGATGGAAAAGAGCCGCTGCAAGACAGTATATAATCCCCACTCTAATATACGGCAGTGAAGCTTGGACCCTGCTAGAAGGACATAAGTGAAGAGTAAAAGCAGTGGTAATGAAGAATTTGGGAGGAGCACGTAGAAATACATGCGACTGAAGATGTTAAGAGATATAATCTGAGACTGGTCATGTGAAAAGGATGAAGAATGACAGACAGACTATAAGAGTGTATGTACGTGAGGTGGAAGGGGACAGTAGGATGGAGAAACGAAGGATGAGATGGAGGGACGGAGTGGAGTGAGATATAATACAAGAGGTTGTGAGTTAGGAGTGCAGTCCAATGGCAGAGGACAGTGCAACGTGAAGGCGATTTGTTTGTGGTCACCCCTTACAGGATTAAGTCAACTGGCAGTAAATACGTAGATGAGTATACAGATGTGTATTTAGAAAAAAAAAATTGGCATGTTGTTTCATAAACTCTTCCATATATTAATCTGTAATCTTGTTTTGCCCGTTGATTATAAAATTTCAGACTGCTTTTGACAGCGTGTGCAGTCTGTTCTGGCTGAATCAGCAGTAGTTTTTTTTTCCACGGATCCCTCTCATGTTTATAGCGTGTGCAAACTTCTTCGAAACTTCGAGGAACAATGACCATCACTTATGACAAGATCTACATTCTTACTAACAGAATCAACTCAATGAGTTTCCTGCAAGTAACACAGGCCACAATGTGGAGAGGAGCATCGTCATTCAGAGGACACATTGTCAAAATCATCAACAGGGTCGGGTAATCTGGAGGCTAATGGGCTGTAGCCTTAAAGCCACCACATAAACTGGGCTTCCTCAAAAGCCCAAGTAAATACCTGTCCTAAAAGCCTCCATATTCATCCCTGAAATACCATATTACTTTGTCAGCGGAGAAGAACTATGACCACAAAGGCAGGTAGTTTCCGCATACCTCAAGATCTATTGCCTTTTGTCTCTCATTTTCCGTGCTTAGGCTATTTCACGACCGCCACAAGATGCTGTGCCCAGGGATCCCAAAAATTATTAATAATCCGGAGGACAACACCATTCACAATAGAAATGTTGTGGCCAGGATAATAGTTCTGTTGACTCTCCCATTTCCGCAGCTACCAATCCTTCCCCTGCCGAGCAGTACGAGCTCCAGTTAGTGAGAAATTTTGCATGGACGACAAGGATTAGACGTATCATACTAGTAACTTTCGCTCAATGAATTCCCGATTCTTTTATATGCAGAGGAAGCGACCAACGAGGTTCGAATGGTGGAAGACTCCGTTATCTTTGATCACCTTTTGAGGTTTTGTGACAGGGCACCACGTAAATGAAAACGTTTTTACATTTCCTGTGTTTGACTAGATGATGAAACGTGGATTGTGGATGCTGTTGTTGATGGTGCAACCATTAATAGCTTCGTTGTTATCAATGCAGGAACCAACAACTTAGTACTAACATGATCAGAAGGATTGCTTAAGAAGTGAAGATTATCTGGCAGTCTAAGAAAAAACTGGCAATGTCTTCATTTTAGGCATTCTCCGTAGGATCGCTGCAGAGGACATCTGCGGTAAGACTTTTGGTATAAATAATATGAAGGTTACTTTGTTATAGAAAGGTGTGGAGTTTACTGATATAAAAGAAACCATTGCTACGAGCACTGAGATTATTATTTTTTTTTGTTCAAATGATGCTAAACGGCAAAACTCCGATGATTTCGCCATTTCAATAACGCTCGGTCGTCTGCTCAGTAGCACCCTGTGATTATTCAGAAAAAAAAAAAAACACCACGAGGGTCAAACACACTGACCAAGGACTAGATCATTCATTGAAAACATTATTACATGTAAAGATGAAGGAACCAAACGCCAGAAGCCCGGAAGATTATTCCCTCAAAAGAAAAAAAAAAAAAAAGAGAGAGAGAGAAAGCCAATTTAACATTCGTTCATTCTGAGATACACAAGCCTATCAATATAAAGGTAAAGTCAGTCCCTCGAATCAGAAAAATAAATACATGCATACTTCTTATAACTGAACGCAGTCTGCAAAATAAATTTCCTGATTAGAGAGTATTACCCTAACTGAAGACTGTGATGTAATGAGCATAACAGAATCACAACTAAATACAAAGCAAAAATATTTTCTGTTCATGGTTCCATTTGCCAGCTTTTCGTATCACCAGTACTGAAAGGAATGATAAAATGGTGGGGGTGGGATGTTGTTATACATGGGAGCAAAATTTTAGTCAGCCATACTTTCATATCCATCTGTTGAAAATATTGGCAGACCCATATTCACTTTCAGCTTAGAATAATGATTTCCATACTGAAATGACCCTTCGGGTAATTTATTATCCACCCGAACAATCTAAAGCCACTGTCAGGGCAACCCACGATCAAACTGCTGAAAACATTTAGGCCAAAATATCATAATTTCTGGCGATTCTAGTTTATCAGATTGCAAATGGGTTAAAGCTCCATTCTCACACACTGAAATAAAGCTGGACACCAACTTGCAGGAAAGCTCATCGCACCAGCTTAGAGACCATCCAACATGATGTGAACACAGCTCAGATCTTGTTTTGGTAAAATCAGAAAACATAGTGAGTCCTGTTGTAGCAGGTGGTCATCATATAGTCACATTCGAATTTAATTTTAATGAAGACAGTACTACCAGAATGGACAGTAATAAGAAAGTGTCCAGTTCGAGATACTTTAATGATAATAATAATAATAATAATAATAATAATAATAATAATTCATTCATTCATCAATAATAATAATAATAATAATAATAATAATAATAATAATAATAATAAAAACAATAAAAACAGTAACTAGTTACCTATTTACCTATGATGTAGCCACAATAAGGAAGCTTCGCCATAACTATTTATGGTATTGATTGTCTTCGTAGTTATGCAAATGCTGCTTTTGTGTTCACTGCCTAAAAACTTCATATGAAAACAATACAGATATTTGAACGATCTTTTGATGTTAGATATAGTTCAGTGGTGAAAATAACAAAGCATATGATAGTTATTTTTATGCTCAGGTGATGATCAGATATTTAAACTCATATTATTACGTAAGCCAGCAAAAAAGTGGTTGGGAAGAAAGTGCTTTGAACTTTGTGGTCATTGCATTTTAACCATCTCTGATGTGTATTATTGTATGGAAGTGAAGTATAATGGGCTGTTGGTGTTGAATTTCCTTCATAGTTTTTAATACCAACTAATTTTTAAAAAGATTTGTTTTTTTCATTTGTAGCTGATGGCGTAAATGCATTCGTTTACAGTTATTTCGTAGGCCATTTTCTTTTTACATAATATTTCTGGTAAATACTGTACATAATTCAGATCTATGCAGATTTTAAAATTTAGTAAACAAAATATCAAAGAAGCAATTTTACTGTTGTTTGTATGGTAATATGCCAAGTAGCAGTAACGTAGGTGATTTATAAGGTCCACTAATTGTAACGTATGAAATTTTGGCATCATAAACTGCGACCTTTAAAAGTAGTATGAGGTTATTCATATTTGGAACATGTGCTTAGATTAACCCAAGGAAGCTTCTTGTGTAATATCAACAAGATCTGAAGACAAACTTGTGGAAGATGTAAATGAAGCATGGGTTCATTTTACATTTGTCTGAATATCTGGATAACTGTATGCTCAACTGTAACCATATTCTTTTCAGTTAATTACAGGGACCACAGCTGTATTTCTGTTAAGTTAGGGTTTTACAGCTTTTGTGGTTTTCTCTAAAACTTATTACAAGGAAAACACAGAGCATATTTGAATTCGGTGTTTTCAACTAGACTAAATGGCAAAATATTCAACCAAACTTCTCAGCAATCTTTTTTATCATAGAATTTTCAACCAAATAGGTGTATCAATTTGTTTCTGAGATATTGCAATTACAAAAATGCAGTTTTTACACCAAAAATCATTGTATGACCTTCAAAATAAGGTCCAGGTCACATACTTAGCACAAGTACTTGGGTTACCCTAGGATACCTTCCTGTATAATGGCATCAAGATCTAAGAAAAAAGTGCACAGAAAAACAATAATAATAATACTTACCAAGACAGAAATCTTTGCCATATATATTATAATGAAGCTTAAAAATAAGCCTACATCTTTTCTGACCTTAACCCCTTAACCGCGGTGCGTCACTTTCATGATGCTCGGGCGCAATGGATCATACCACGGGGTGTCACTTCTGTGATTCTGTGTTATTTTGAATTCTCTCGGGCTTACAAGTCGTGGCTTGTATCATCTATCAGTACTGCCAGTGTCCAACAATAGTCAGCACTCCTAATCTCATCTGTACTCCCTCCATTGTTGATCATTTAGCCATTTGTCCTCGTTCTTGACTCCCCTCCCTACCTCCCCTCCATTACCCTCTCCTCTCACCTGCCCGGCCATGCTGCGCTAAGCAAATCTTCCCCGGAATTTTCCACTGATTTCATCCATTGAAATAAGCCCTATGCCCATTCTTATAATAAATAATATATACAAAAAAGAAATAAGGTAAATGATAGTGCCATACACCTGGAACTTGCTAATTATCACCTGACAACACCTCACATGCACTCGTTCGCTGATTTCCCCCAGGAATTTTCCCTTAAAATATGCCGTATAATCTATTCTCGTAATGAAAATATTTATAAGAAAGGAAGGGAGAAGCCTAAGTGATATTTACATTCACCTGGAACTACCTACTGTTTTATGTATTGTCGAGATATCCTACCAATCATTTCATAGCATGTAAATTAGCAGCTGTCACCCTATTGACATTGTCAACCCTTGCCTGCCCATATACGCCATGTCATTCAGTTCCTTGTCGTGAGGTGAAACCATGTCGCATTCGAGCCTCCCCATTTCCACTGCTTCTGCATCCATTGCAAAGGGCCCTGTGACCTCTACTCCTAGAAAAACTCGTGTGGGAAGCAATAAAGGACTAAGTGACTCAGCAGTGGAACGTGAACTGGCAGAATTATCAATGGTAATGATGGATAGTGACTTTGATCCTTTGGGAGAATCGTGTGATGAGCCTGGGGAGGAAATCGTGACAGAAACTCCTAATACGAGTGCTTCAGTGTCCCAAGTTATCCCTAGCTCCAAGGTAAAGGAGCTCTTAGTGCAACAAGGGAAGGAATTTGGGAAGGGAGTAAAAAGGTGGCAGGTTAGCCCCGGAACAATGGCCTCACGTGACCCAGCCCGCCATGAGTCCTGATGTGAATCACCTCCCCACTCCCCCAGCCTCACTTCACTAATTTCTTCCTCATCTTCAGTGGAATTTTCTCCTGAGTCTTCGTCGTCGGAGTCTCCACCAGCACCTACAGTGAAGGCAGGCCGTAGAGGAAGAGGTAAATCCTTGACACGTAAAAGTAGAGTTGCAAGTAGAGTAAGGGCTGGTAGTGCTACACGGCAACCTAGGGTCAGTGAGAGTGACCTTGAAATAGCCCAGTCTGCCTCACAGCCACCCTCCACCCTCACCCACCCTACACCGCCACGACAAGGAATCCTGGACGCCTTCATGTGGATGGAAGGTTCCGATTTCGTCCCTGAACATCTTCATTTCGACGAGAGTTCCTCAGGGATACAGCCTGCCTTCGCTCTTGACGAGGATGCTGAGTGTGTGGACTTCCTTTTGGCCTTCCTAGATGACGAAGTCATGCAGCACATATGTGATGAGACAATCAGGTACGAATCACAACGTGCTGCAAGTGGTGCAGGTGCAGCGAAAATGCAACAGTGGACCGTGCTGAGAGTGCAGGAGCTGTATGTGTTCTTTGCCCTCATGCTTCTCATGCCACATTCAAAGAAGCATGAGTTGGAAGAATATTGGTCCATGGACCCCTTACTACCCTCACCCACCTTCAATAAGTACATGACCAGAGATCGCTTCCGGAACATCATGGGAAACCTGCACTTCGCCAATAACGATGTACCTTCCCAGACCGATCCACTCTAGAAGATCCGGGAGATTCTGAGCAGAATGAAAGATAAGTTTATGTCATTCTTCCACCCCTTTCAGAAGGATGTCATAGTCAAATCCTTGGGTTTGTTCAGAGGACGTCTTAGGTTTGTATTGAACATTCCAAGCAAACGCCATCGCTTTGGAATCAAGTTCTTTGTACTGTGCGACTGTAAGACGGGGTACTTCCTTGACTTCGTCATCTATTCAGCCAGCACTGTCGATCTGGACAAAACACACCCCCTTGGCTTCTCAGGCTGTGTAGTGAAAGTGCTGCTTCAAAGGTATTTTGGTGGGAATCATGTGCTGTATACTGACAACTATTATACAGCACCGAAACTTGTTAAATACGGCATTGTCTCCTGCGGCACTGTGAAGAGCAATTGTGCCAACATCCCCAAATTCCCAGAGGCAGGAAACTCGCAGCAAGGAGACGTGCACCTAACAAATCTGAGAAGATGCTGGCAATACGGTGGCATGACAAGAGGGTCGTGCACATGCTCACCACCGTACACAAGGGGGAATTGAAAGACAGTGGGAAGGTCGACCATAGGACAGGCGAACCTGTGAGGAAACCTGATGCTGTCATAAACTATAATATCAACACACAGCTGGTGGACAAGTCCAACATGATGATTGGAGAGATCAACTGCCTCAGGAAGAATACTAGGTGTTACAGGAAAGTTTTTCTGCATCTCATTGACATGACGATGCTGAACGCCTTCATCCTGTACAAGTTGAAGGTAAAGCCACCCAAGTCCTTTTCCCTGGGGTTGTTCGCCAGGACTTTTGTTCAGCAGCTGCTTGAGAGATATGGTAGGGTGACAGCAGCAGCTCCAAGGCACCATCCTGTAAGACTTCCTGACAGACTTGAGCAGAGGGCGTACATGGATCGGCACAGACTGGTGCAAATGCCTGCCACAACCAAGAGGAAGGCTGTGATCTGCAGGTGCCAGGTGTGTGCACATACCACCTGATGCACACCTGAGCACAGATGCACCTCTTGGCAGAGCGCTGAGTGCCAGGTTCCCCTCTGCATTACCTGCTTTTTTTTTTATTACCACAGCCTGAAGCAGTTCTAAAAGTTCAAGTGGAAAATGTCAATAATGTGTAAATAATGTGTATATAGCAAGTGAAAGCAATGGATGTAAATATGATAGAACAGTGTAATATAGTTTTATAAGTTACTGAAAGTGACATAGTGTAAGTAAAATAGAAGTGTAAATATTGAAATTACAATAGAAAGTGTAAACAGAAATGTAAATAATTAGTAATATAAGAATATGAGTACAAATACTTGAAGTTATGACAGTGAAAGTGAAACCTTGGCTCTCTTCGTATTTAACTGAAAGAGAAATTGAATCCCTACAGTGACAATAAACTATTGTTACTGAAGGAAACTTATGGATAAAGACTGCAGATACATATAAGTGTTATATATAGTAATAGGAATATAAAGTGTGAGTGTTTTTATGCATAATAAATGACAGAATACCAGCGGGGAATGAGCGCAAGTGGGAAGCTCGTACGCGCTAGTAATTTTCATTGCTTTCACAGTGTTTTTTTTTTTTTGGAATATGGATTCCAAACTATTTGAAAATCATAGAAGAGTGTTTCTAGTGATAATATCAGGCTGTGGTAATCATAGTACAGGGTGTTGGGAAGTGTAAAGTGGAGACTTCGTTACCCAACTTCAGAAATCTCCACAAGTCCTACGGTACTCGACGAAGGCGCAACAAACACCCCAAGAGAAAGCTGAAGGTATGCGCCATAAGCATATTTAATTATAATATTCTAGAACTAATAACTGATTTTTGGCAAATATTTTTACAAAGTCTGTCAGAGCGCGAATATCCTCGCAGGACATGCATGGAGCGCCAAAGCGACCCCGCGGTTTAGGGGTTATCGACCTAGAGCACTTGTACAATGCCCTACCCATATCCCTGACATCCTTGGAGAGAGTTCGAACATAGTTTACCTCTTCCTTACAACTAATCCTTCTGCTTTCACCGTTAATTTTTTCTTTCCGTTGGAGTCCTCCGATCACATCCATATCACCATTACCTGTCCTACTAATCCAGTAAGGTCTTTGAACCCACCCATGAAGCAGCGACTGTGGTACTTTGGAGAGTACTTCTCTGTTTTTCCCTGGAGTGATTATATATTGCTTCCATGGCTGAGAGCCATCTGAATGTGCCTTGAGCAATACGGAGGTTATTTTCACAGGCACTGAATCATATATTCCTTTCTCATATTCTGTGATTAATGCAAAAAAAAAAAAAAAATGATGGTTTAATCACACTAATACTAATGCCTTCCAATATAAGAAGAGGGCCAACAAAAGGTACCTGAGCCAACCCTCTCCTGAAATCTTATCTCTTTTGTTTCTGCCTCGAATCATGCTATGTCTATTCTTCGTTCTGCTAAAAACAACTTCATTCGTTATAAATGCTCTGAACTCTCCAACTCAAATTCTTCCCACCCCTTCTGGCACCATGCCGGAAACCTTTCTAACAACTTTACCTCATCATCCTTTCCTCCTCTTTTCTGCTTTGATTGCTCTGTAGCTATTTCTACTGCTAATAAACTGGAAGTCTTCACTCAGACTTTCTCCTCAAATTCCACTTTAGACGATTCAAGTGCTATTCCTCCATTGCTTCCCTCCTGTGACTTCCTCATGGCTGACACTAAAATTTCTTCAGTTGATATATTTTCTGCAATCACTGGCCTCAATACTAAGAAGGAACATGGGCCTGATGAGGCCTCTCCTGTTGTCCTGAAGGACTGTTATTCTTTCCATACACCCTGCCAAAGTAAATTCCGCCTTTGTCTGCCAACTTGTGCATTTTCTTCTTGCTGAAGGTTTGCTGTTATTCAGCCTGTCCCAAAGAAGGGTGACAATTCCCAGATCTTTTATTATCGCCTAATAACTGTAACATCCTGTATTGCAAATATTTCAAAAGTTTTTGCGCTTATTCTTTGAAAAAAGAAAAGGCACCCTTCCTATCACTACCATCATTCCAGTTGTCAGTATGGATTCTGCCAGGGATTCTCCACTTGCGATCTTCTCACCTGCCTTTCAGACTCCGGATCATCCTCCTTTCGGGACTTTGTCGAAAGCTTTGCCGTTGCACTTGACATCTTAAAGATTTTTTATTGAGCCTGGCAGAAATTTTTAATTTCCAAACTCCCCTCTTACAGCTTCTGTCCTTCTGTCTGTGCCATCATTTCCGATCTAATCTTTCAATAGCTGCTGTTGTAGTCAGCCACCTTTATTCTCCTCGACCCATCAATATTAGTGCTCCTCAGAACTCTATCCTATCATCAACTCTCTTCCTTCCATTCATCAATGACCTTTTATGCTGTTCATTTAACCCTATCCATTCAAACGCTGAAGACCCCACCCTTCACTTATTCATTCGTTTTCTGCTGTGTCCATCCCAGCAGTTACTTCAACAAACAAGGGATGAGGCTATAGCACACCTACAGTAATGTCTGACATGGTTCATATTTCTGATTGGAATAAAAGTAATTTTCCTGTTTTTAGTGCATCAGAAACTCAGTTCTTAACTTTTTGTAACACGACAAAATCTTCTGTAGGCGTATCCTCTAATTTTTAGTAATAGTCAGCTCCATCCTGCATCTTCTTATACGTTCTTAGGGTTTCATTCCTTGGGATTTATCTTGGAAATGTCATACTGAAATCTGTTTTGATGAGATTGGGTGTGCTTAGCTGTCTCTGTACATTTTTTTATTCTTTGCTGACTATATACACGGGTTTTAATTCCCCTGTGTAGAGTAAAACTTTTATGTTTGGGAAGGCTTCCCGCATGCAACTCTTTTAAGCAAGGTTGAGTCAAATGCATTTAATCTCATTAACTCCTCTTTCTGGCTCCCTTCATGTTCTGTCTCTTCGCTGCCCTGTTGCATCTTTATCTCTTTTCTATCGCTGCTTCAACGGTCAATGCTGCTCTGACCTGCCTGACTGCATCTACTATGGCAGGCACGTATCACTTGTCTAGCAATAGATTCTAATCCCTCTTCTGTCCAATTTCCTAATGCAAGAGTTAATCGTTAATCCCAGTCCTTCATGTATACAACAGGTCAGCTCTGAACTATCTCCCTCTGTATTTCCTATTGCTTATGGTCTCCAGTCTTTCAACCGCAGTGTGTCCAGGTTTCTCGAAACGAACGGATCCTAAATTTGGCTTTCTGTTTTCTTGTTTTTGTTTTGTTTTGTGCCTTCCTATAGGGAACAATTCTGCAGGCTCCTGGCATTTGGTTCCTTTTTCCTTGAATTACAAAAAATGACTGAAACCCTGCAGATCAAAAACTAGTTATTATACTGCATGATATTTTATCTATTTATTGCGAGACGCCTCAATCCTGTCAGGGGTGGCCACAAACAAACGGCCTCTATGAAGCCCTGTCTAATGCCATTTCACTACCCTGTTGCCAGCTAACACCCTCCTCTCTCATGTACCTCTCTACTCCATCCCTTCATCTCATCCACAGCCTTCCCCTCTCTCCCCACCTCCACCTCACACGCATACTCCATCCTTTCATCTCATCCACAGCCTTCCCTTCTCTCCCCACCATCACCTCACACGCATACACTCTCATCGTCATTCTACTGCTCTCCATCCTTTCCACATGGCCAAACCACATCAATGTACTTCTCCCAGTGCTTTCTATCACCTCCTCCTCCACGTCTAACTAAGACTAACATTTTTTGTTCCTTTCATTTCCTCATATCTCAGTGACAGGAAAATAAAAGTAGATGATGTATATTCCAATTTCCACGCAATTAACGCCGGCGTGCCGCAGGGATCAGCTCTGGTGCCAACCCTATTCCTGGTTCATATTAATGATCTCTTATCTATCCCCCACAATCCCATCCACTAATATGCAGATGGCTCAACATTACTTAGTTCATTCACACTCAGATACCCATTTACAAAGTCTAATACCTCTAACTCTCAACTCAGTACTGCCATCTCAATAAATCAAGACCTATCTATGATCAGTGAATGGGACAAAACAACCTTGTCTCATTTAATGCTCGTAGAACTAAACATATACAATATACTAATAGACAGATATTGCCAGATTCGTATATTAGCTTCAGTGCTACTGATATTCCCATCTCCAAAAGTATTGAAATTCTCGGTGTCTCAATAATGCCCTCAACTGGACCTCTGATGTTAGATCACTTGCTATAACCGCCCCAAAGAAACTTGGATTATTGTACAGAGTCCGTAACTTCTTCACTGACGAGCAGTTAGCTATAATTTATAAGAGTCATATGGCTCTCAGCTTGAATATTGCTCACCCTTGTGGAATGGATGTGGAGAGGTTGCATTAAAACAACTAGACAAAATTCAGAACAAAGCTGTTAGATTTATCAACAACCCTGCCATTACAAATAAACTATCTCCCCTACAAGTAAGAGGGAATGTTGCCTCCCTTGCATTATTTTACAGATACTTTTATGGCAAATGCTCAGACGAAGTTGCGTCCATTGTGCCACCTCTCCAAGCCTTCCTTCATGCTATACGAGCATCTGGTAGTGCTCATGACTGGAATGTCACTCAGCCATATTGCAGAACTTCTGCCTATCAGAATTCTTTCATTCCCCGAACTGCATCTCTTTGGAACTCGCTTTCCTAGAGTTGTTTCCCTCCAAACTTCAACTTACGGCTGTTCAAGTCTAACTGTTACAGATATTCTATGAACAGAGGACACCAGTAATCTAGTGTCTGGATTATTTTTTTATTCAACTGTTTTTTTTTTTTGTTGGGATATGATAAAAAAGAGAGGTGAGGCTAAAATGAGGAGTGAGATGCAATGCGTTGATGAACGAGAGATTGAATTAGCAAGAGCTGCGTACTGGAGTTTGAATTCAGAAGTAAGAAGGTTAGCTAGGAGAGATAAAAGAAGATGTGTGGATGAAAAGGTTGCAGAGACTGAAATCCTAATAAACAAAAATGATGGACAGAGTCAAAAAATAGCATATGAATCGATTAGAGAACTGAGTGGTAATGCAGGTAAACGCAAGGAAATACCAATTAGAGACAGGGAAGGAAATTTATTGACCAAAGATGGAGATATTAAAAATAGATGGAAAGAGCATTTTGAGACAGTTCTTAATAGACCAATACCACCAGAAGAGGATATACCGTCTGCTCAGGAAGATTTAAATATAGAAACAGGAGAGTTGAGGCTTGCAGAAGTGGAGAAAGCAGTAAAACAGTTAAAGAATAATAAGGCAACAGGGGAGGATGGTTTATTTCCGGAAATGTTTAAAGTGGAGGGGGATAGATTAATAATGATCTTGACCAAGCTATTCAATAAGATATTGGTGACGGGGTTACTACCATCAGTTTGGAAGAATGGTGTAATTGTTAAAGTTCCGAAGAAGGGAGACCTGAGTGAATGTGGTAATTGGAGGGGAATCTCTTTGTCACCGATAGCTTTGAAAGTTTTCAGTAGAGTGTTGTTAAATAGGTTGGAGCCGGTGGTTGAGGGTATTCTGAGGGATGAACAGGCTGGTTTTAGAAAGGGACGTGGTTGCAATGATCAGATCTTTATAGTCAGGCATTTGATGCAGCAAGTTAATGAAATGAGAGTACCGTTAAGTCTTTGTTTTGTTGATTTTGTAAAGGCTTTTGATAGTGTTTCGAGAGAGTCTATGGGGAAGATCATGAGACATTATGGAATACCAGAGGAGTTTGTGAGGGTCATTATGAACATGCATGAGGACACATTTTGTAAAGTGATGGTTGATGGTTGTCTGAGTGATTCGTTTGAAGTCAAGTCCGGAGTAATTCAAGGTGGTTTTCTATCGCCTTTACTATTTATATTGGTCATTGATTACATTATGAAACGTGTTGGAACAGAAACCGGTGCAGGTATACTTTGGGGAGAGAACAGGAAACTTGGATTTAGATTATGCAGATGATATAGTTTTGATTTGTGATGGGCCAGAAGAGATGCAGAGAGTGTTGGACTGTTTGGTGAGTGAAGGTCGCAAGGTGGGTTTGGTTATTAATTGTGGAAAAACTGAAATAATCAATATGAATATGGAAAATGCGCAGGAATGTGTAATTGGAGGTATGGTTGTAAAGCAAGTTGATAGGTTTAAATATTTAGGTACTTATTTAGCCAAGGATGGTTCTTTGAACTTTGAATTCGAGGAAAGGTTAAAGAAGGCTAATCAGGCAATGGGAATGCTTAAAAATATTTGGAATAATAACAATTTCTCTGTGCATACAAAAATCAAACTTTATAAGGTAATGGTTAGGAGTATCTTAATTTATGGACACGAGTCTTGGTACAGCACAGTGACTATGGAAAATAAATTCTTGGTGTTTGAAAATAAAGCACTTAGAAGAATATTAGGAGTTAAGTGGTGGGAAAGGATACCAAATAGTAGAATTAGAGAAATAACGGGAGTGCAGCCGATCGATGAATATGTTAGATTCTCACGATGGAAGTGGCTAGGACATGTGTATAGGAGACAGGGAATAGTACGAGGTACACCAGGGTGGGTGGCACCTGGTAGGAGAGGTAGAGGAAGGCCAAAAGAGACGTGGGTGAGGACAATGAGACGGGAAGCTGGAGATGAGTGTTGGGGAGATCTTGAGGAGTTAGCACAAGATAGGATGTGGTGGTGTGAGTTCATCGAGGCCCTATGCATCCCCGAGGGTGCCACAGGAAATGATTGATTGATTGATTGATTGTTTTTCCTTCCTCTGTTCTATTATTTAAAAAAAAATTACGTTGATTCACTTCCACATTTGTCAGAGTGTCTCTCCATGTGACTCCACATGATCCTCTTAAATAGCTAATTTCCACTGCACTCACACTTGACTTTTTTCCTTTCAACACGGTCCAAACTTCACTTGCATACGTTAGGAACGGTTTCACACTGCTGTCATGCAGCGACTTTTAAAATTCCATGCTCACTTCACTGTTCCTTATCACTGATTTCAAAGACCCCGCAACCTTTCTTCCTTGTTGTACCCAATCAAGCTCTTCACCCTCTAAACTCCCATCCTTACTCATCTCACTCCTCAAGTACTTAAACCCACTCACATTTTCCATTTTCTTCTCATCCAGCCTCACTGCACATCCAGTGGCTTTATTTCCCTCGAAGATCATACTTTACTCTTCCATGAATGCAGCTTTAGATTCCGTTTCTTACATAATCTCCCAGAGTAGTTCACTAAGCCTTGCAGTTTCACTTCGTCTTCACCTAACAATACAGTATCATCTGCAAACAACGGCGTTTCCAAATACTGCCCTCTCTCATTAGAGTCGCTCCAACATCCACGGCCCTACCCTGTACCTCTTTCATAACCCCATCCATATACAGATTGAACAGCCATGGGGACATGACACATCCGTTTTTCAAATAGAAAAATTCACTCAGTTCACTATCCACATGCACTGCAACCTTAGCCCCCTCATACATACTCTTCACTGCAATCAACAACATCCAATTTACTCTATCTATTCTTAACACACTGCACATTCCTTGTGTATCCACCCTACCATGTGCTTTCGGCAAATCCATGAAGACCGCATACAACTTTGTTAACTTCTGTAAAAACTTTTCCACCACAAACCTAAAAATAAATATCTGATCTACACAACCTCTTCCCATATTAAGACCTCCCTGTTCGTCTCCAACTAATTCCTCTGTTTTTTTTCCCTAACTCTGTACATAATTATTCTACCATATACTTCAAATACACTCAGAAGGCAAATGCCCCTATGATTACCAGACACTTCTTTTTCCCCTTTTCCTTTGAATAGGGGAATGATCATACCTGACTTCCCATCCTCCGGGACTCTACCTTCCTCGCAGGCCAATCTGCATATCCTCCATATCCATTCTACTGTACTACTATCTCTTCCCGATGCTTCAGCATTTCATCACACACTTCATTAATTCCTGGGGCGTTCCCCATTCTGACTCTCCAATATTTCCGCTACTTCCATCCTACTAATTTCTTCCTCTCTTCTCACACCCCTCCTTCTCCCAGCCATTCCCCAGACACTTATACTCACATTACTTTCATTCTGTGTGTTCAACAATCCCTTAGACTGTTCTCTCCATATGCTCACTTTTTCTCCCCTCTCCGCTATCAATCAACCAATTTTATCTTTCATTCCCCGACTTATTTCTTTATCACCCTGCCTAACTCTCTTTATCACTTCCCATAATATCTTCTCACATTCACTCCACTTTACACTCGAATTCCTTCCAAATTCAACATCCACTCTATTCTTACTGTCTCTTATGAATCTTTTCCCCTCTCTCTTCCCCTCTACATATAACTCTCTTTTCCGTCTCTCAACTTCCTCCACGTCTCTGTTTCTCAACCACTCATTATATACCTTCTTCTTCTGTGTACAGCTTGTTTCACCTCTTCATTCCACCATGCTGTTCCTTGCATCCCCTTTTGTCTTCTCCTGTATTCACCCCATACACCACTTCACATGCTGCACAGATTTCTTCTGTGAGTATCTTGCACATACGAGTACATTCCACGTCGCCCATCTGCTCCGGATCATATTTTCCCAATCGCTCTTCCACTTCTCTCTTATATTCTGCCTTTTTTCCATCCTCTTGCAGCTTTTTTACCCCCCTTGTATGGATTACTTCCTCCTGTTCTTCCTTTCTGCTACTCCATTTCAGCTGAACCTTGACTTTCGCCACCACCATGTTGTCAGTAAGTCCACACGGCCAACCTCTGTATGCCCTTGCATCCTTTACACACCTTCTCATTCTCTCATCCACACACACACAATCAACCATTGCCTTCCATTCATTTAGTTCACCACCCACCCTTCTGAGCACTGGCCACGTATACTTGTGGATCATTTTGTGTCTAAAGAGAGTATCAGGTATCACCAATCCCCTCCCTGTACAGCTGTCCACTAGAGCACTGCCATTCTCATCCGCTTCTGTGGGGACACCCCTCTCACCAACTACTCCATCCACCTTCACATTCCCTACATCTCCATTCATATCTCCACTCAAAAACACTCTCTAATTCCTTTCAAACTTTTCATGCACGCTTCCACATTTGTCCAGAAATCATCTTTCACTCTTCTGGCACGGTCTTGCATTGGCTCTTACATGCACACAGTCACCCACATTTGTAGTCCAACTTTCAATCTTACCTATACAATCCTTGGAAAATAATCACGTAAATTCTTGACAAAGAAATCAAGTACTATTTTCCACTGTGCAACAGACTTTCTGGTACAGTTGTAATAGTACTAGAGAAACCGCAGTCATTTTTGCGAAGGGTACCCATTAATCACAGGCAAGCAATTGCCCCTACATGGCCGTCCAGTTCGGTCAACTGATGCTCTCTTGCACCGGAAGTGGAGAAGAGTCTGGATGGATGCCGCATTTTCATTTCCACCCAGTTAACAGGGACTTCATAATAGACTCAACATTTGATTATATGGTTAAAACCCACCGTTGTCAATTGATTCCTGGGTTGAGAAGCCATTAGGCTTGTGACTCAGTGGAGACAGCACTACATCATTTGAGTGGATGATGGTCGTTACCAACTAACACGAAGAGAGACTTGTGAATATAGTAAATCGAAATTGTGGAGCACAGACATTAGAAATTTTCAATTAAAAGAATTATGATACTCCTACATATAATGGATGCAACAAAAATTTTTATGATCTTGCCATTTACAATTCATGATACTGTCTGGTCCACAAAATTAAGCATACTGAGAAAAAGGAAACATTTGTGCACAGAAATTAACCCAAGGTGTCCCGTTGACGTATGGATACATCACCACGTTTTGTAACGGTGACACCCGATGATGTATCCATACGTTTTGCAATTCCGAGGTCTGTCATTTGCACGTTTTTCAAGTTTCACTGGTGATTTTTGGTAGGCATATGTGGGAGACCTGCCTCTCTCCTCCGTCAGGTGGGGATACTGCCTGGCCCCACCTGACCCCTCCTCCCCCCCCCACGCCATTTTCTTGGCAACTGATCAGTTAGCAATGACCTGGCCAGTAAAGACATGTTGCGCCACAGTCTCTCCAATGACGAAATTGAAGGCGAAAGTGATTCCCGAGGTGGAGGACAAAGGAAGAAACAAGCCAGAGGAAGAGACAAGCAGAACTGATGAGGCAGTAATGTCGTAAAAGAATGTGCCATATGTTGATGTGTTTGGTGAGTGAAACAATGCTTATATTGCCTATATTACTGTGTGATAAACAATATATTCTTGTACTACATATAAATTCATACCAAATAAATAAATACCGTTTACGATTAGTGTGGAATAGTTACCCCTCCCATAGAATTCGTTTTCTCTGGAGCCTGCCCCATAGAAACCACAGTAAGGTAAAGGGTACTGTTACCTTTATCTGGTATTTTAAACCTCAGGTGAATGATTTCTCTATGAATTTTCAATGTTTCTCACCAAAAGCGGAGGTTTGAGCCAAAAAAAAAATTTCCAAAATCTTTCGGGATTCGGGGGGTCAGTGGTGGAAAATCAGTCAGGATGGGATGGATTAATAGTAGGAACTTCCTTCGTAGAGATATAGTGGTCGACTGGTATTTTTATGCATAAATGCAGGAGTAGAATTGTTCTGGAACCTGCGGCGAGGCTTTAGTTTCAGTTTCACACTCCTCAGCATGCTCCCACCTAATGTAGTAATTCTTCACCTTCGAAGAGCTCAAACTATGGGGAGCATTGAAGTTGCCGCATCCAGTTATGGCCCGTGCAAAGATTTTGTGGTTTTCCCCATCGGCCAATGACTTTGACACTCTTCTCCAAAGGCCTCCTTTTAACTGGCCCCATCCCGACCACTTTTCCACCACTGACTCTCCCCAATCCTGACCATTTTAGGAATTTTTTTTTTTTGGCTCAAACCTTCGCTTTTGGTGAGAAACATCGAAAATTCATAGAGAAATCGCTCACCTGAGGTTTAAAGTACTCGATACAGGTAGGAGTATCTCCTTACCTTTCTGGGTTTTCTAGCAGGCTGGCACCAAAGAAAACGAGTTCTATGGGAGAATAACTATTTTCACCACTCATAAATGGTATTTATTTATTTACTTGGTACGAATTTATATATAGTATGAGAGTATATTGGTTTTCAAGCAGTAATATAGGCATCATAAGCATTGTTTCACCCACTAATACCTGACCTTTTTTTGCCACATTACCTGATCATCATTTCTAACTGTTTCTTCCTCTAATGCTATGTAAAGTTTGTCCTCCACATTGTCATTGATTGGGGAATCACTCTGGCCCTGAATTTCGTTCTGTGGCATGACATGGCTATACTGGCCAGGTCACTGACAACAGGTGAGTTGCTGAGACAATGGCATGCAGGGGGGGGGGGTGAGGAGGTCATGCTGGGTAAGGCATTGTCCCTGCCTGGCATCTTGTAGAGGAAGGTGTCACGTGTATACGTACCAAAAATCACTCGCGAAAATTGAAAATTGTGCAAATTAGGGACCTTGCAATTTTTTCGCATTTAAGTACGTCGACGGGATTGGCAGTGACAAAACGTGTGGACATTAAAGAACGTCGACGGGATGCCGCGGGTTAAAAATCCCCCAGAAGCAGATGAAAAATGCCGGCCACTCATTGACCTGCTACCTAGTGTCCCAGGTAATAAATAAACTGACAACTTGGCAGTAAATTTGTATCGTGAAGATGAACAGTAATTGTGGTCCATACTCCTATGTAACTCTTTTAGGGATTCCTAACTCAGAGCTCCAATACTGTAGCACCAGTCGAGCAGGGCAGTACTCCCAAGGTGGATAGAAAGCTGATGACAGGGAGAGCTGGAGCTCCCATTTCATCAGCCCTTGGGACTAGTTCCTGACCATCCTCCTTTGCTGAACTTTTTCAGTGCTTCAGTAACACAAATAGTAGGCCAGCATGCTCTCCAATAAAGTTTCTCTAACTATCAACACCAGACTACATGCACAGTACACACTACTCTTCCTTAACAAAAAAAAAAAAAAAAAAAAATGGCGCACTACAACAATGCCTTGGAGTTCCCAGGGGGAAGATTAATGCCCCCACCATCCGCCCCTCTCCCGGTGATGATTCTTTAAGCTGCCGGGATCCACTGTCTGACTCACTTTTTTGTTTCTGCAACATTTGTGGCATTTCCTCGAACTCTCTGTCTGTCGAACACCACCTCTCCTCCTCTAAACCTCACCTTCTCTTCCTTACTGAAACTCAGCTGTCTGAGGCAACTGACAGCAAACACTTTCTATATCCTCCTACTTTCTCTATACTCATTTCAAAGCCAAAGGTGGATATTGCTTATATGTACACAATGACCTATCTTGCTCTTGTTTTCCTGAACTTGATTCTTCTGAATTCTCTACTCTCTGGCTTTGGCTCTCCTTTCATTCTTTGACTAAATAATCTGACTATCAAAATATCTTCGACTATCTTACTCCTACGATAGAACACATTCTATCCATTTCCCCTTTCTCTGAAATCTCCTTTCTAGGAGATTTCAATCTTCACCACCACCTTTGGCTCTCCTCTTGTTTCACTGATCCACCTGGTGAACAAGCCTTCATTTTTTCTATCCTTAATGACCTACAGCAGCTTGTACTGCACTATGCCTGTATCCCTGACTGACCTGGAGAGAGCTCCAACATACTTGACCTCTTCCTTACAACTAATCCTTCTGCTTACACTGTTAATCTTTTCTCTCTGTTGGGCTCCTCCGATCATAACCTTGTTATTTTAACCTGTCTTATCACTCCGGTATGGCCTGTGGACCCTCCAAAGAAACATCATCTGTGGCACTTTGGAGCTGCGAACTGGGAGTCCTCAGGCAGTATTTCTTTGATTTTCCCTGGAATGATTATTGTTTCCATGGCCGGGAGGCATCTGAGCGTGCCTTGCGCATTACGGAGGTTATTCTCTCAGGCATGAAGCATACATTCCTTTGTCATTACCTTTAACTTATGCAAGAAAGCCTTGGTTTAAGCACGCTTGTTCTAATGCTGTCTGCAACAAGGAGAGGGCCTATAAAAGGTACTGGAGCCAACCTACCCCTGAATCACATTTTTTTTATGTTTCTGCCTGGAATCATGCTAAGTCTGTTCTTCCCTCTGCTAAAAATAATTTCATCCGTACTAGGCTCTCAACTCTCCAACTCGATCTCTTCCCGCTCCTTCTGGCACCTTGCCAAAAACCTTTCTAAACACTTTCCCTCATCATCCTTCCCTCCACTTTATTACTCTGATGGCTCTGTAGCTATTTCTTCTACTGATAAAGCAGATCTGTTTGCTCAGACTTTCTCCTCCAATTCCATATTAGATGATTCCAGTGCTATTCCTCCCTCACTTCCCCACTCTGACTTCCTCATGGCTGATATTAAAATTTCTTCAGCTGATGTATTTTCTGCCATCACTGGCCTCAGTACTAACAAGGCATATGGGCCTGATTGAGTCCTGTTGTCCTCAAGAACTGTGCTTCTGTGCTTACACCCTGCTTAAGTAAACTCTTTTGCTTTTGTCTTTCAACTTGCACCTTTCCTTCTTGCTGGAAATTTGCTCTCATTCAACCAGTCCCAAAGAAGGGTGACCATTCCCAGCCCTCTGACTATCGTCCAATTGCTTTAACATCCTGTGCCTCAATAGTTTTCTAGTCTATTCTTGACAGAAAAATTTTAAAGCATCTTTCCTATAACAGCCTTCTTTCTGATCGTCAGTATGGGTTCGGTCAGGGACGCTCTACTGGCGATCTTCTCACCTACCTTTCAGACTCCTGTCATCCTCTTTTCGGGAATTTGGTGAAAGCTTTGCCATTGCATTTGACATCTCAAAGACTTTCGATCAAGTCTGGCATAAATCTGTAAATTCCAAACCGCCCTCTTACGGTTCCTATACTTCTATCTGTGCCTTCATCAATAGCTTCCTTTCTGGTCGTTCTATAGCTGCCATTGTAGATGGCCATCGTTCTTCTCCTAGATCTATCAACACTGGTGTTCTGCAGGGCTCTGTCCTATCACGAACTCTCTTCCCTTTATTCATCAAAGATCATCTAAGCTGTACATCTAATCCTAGCCACTCGTACACTGATGATTCCACCCGTCACCTTTCCAATTGGTTTCGACAACGTCCATCGCAGCAGTTACTTCAACAAACAAGGGATGAGGCTATGGCACACCTAATCTCTGACTTGGCTCGTATCTCTGACTGAGGGTAAAATTAATCTCGTTGTTTTTAATGCATCAAAGACTCAGTTTTTACCCCTATCAACCCGTGAAAATCTTCCACACCAGTACCCACTAATATCCAGCTCCATCCTGCCCCATCCTTGCACATGCTTGGTGTTTCATCGTCACGGGACTTAGCCTATCTTGGAAAGATCATATTGCATCTCTTGTAAAGTCTGTATCCAAGAGACTAGGTGTGCTAAGCCGACTCCATGCCTTCTTTACTCCTGCACAGTTGTTGACTTTACACACGGGTTTTATTCGCCCCTCTCATGTGTGGGGAGGCTCCCCAGATACAGCTCTTCTCCATAGGGTGGAGTGAAGGCTATTCGTCTCAACAACTCTCCTCTTCCTACTGGCTCCCTTCAACCTTTGTATCTTCACTGCACTATTGCCTCTTTATTTCTTTTCTATCGCTACTTCAATGGCCACTGCTTCTCTGCACTATCTGCTTGCATCCATCTGCTGTATGACGGGTGCGTAGCACCCGTCTAGCAACAAACTCTCATCCCTTTGCTGTCCAACTTTCTAATGTGCGAGTTAACCGTTAATCCCAGTCCTTCATTTATGCAACCAGTCAACTCTCGAACTGTCTCCATATGTCTGTATTTCCTACTTCCTATGACCTGCAGTCTTTCAAACGCAGTGTGTCCAGGCATCTCGAAATGAATGGATCTTGAATTTGGCTCTGTTTTGTTTTGTTTTTTTCTTGGAAAGAACATTCATTCTGGCTCAGGCTTTGGTTCCTTCTTCCTTGCATTAAAAAAAGGACGAAAATGGATAGGACGATCGGTGGATCTCTCTCTCTCACTCTCTACGTAGACACACACACACACACACACACACACACACACACACACACACACACACACATGTATTATAATATATATATATATATATATATATATATATATATATATATATATATATATATATATATATATATACACACACACACACACACACACATACCACATACTCGCAGCAGCAACAGTTCCCAAGTCGGAGACATCTAAGATATCCCAGAGTTTTCTGACATTACGTTGAACTCTAAGCTCTTTAGCATAGAAGCGTACAATAATACATAATTTATCAGTCACATAAATAAAACATTATAGAGAAGAAGAGTGTACAATTTAATGCAAAACTTTACATAATACCTCCTCTCACAACTAGCAGGCTAACTGGCAACTCTGACATGTAACGAAAAAAATAGAGAATCGTCGGGACTACTTCAGCACTACTTAACTAGCAAATTCCGCTTCTCAGCAGTACCCCTTCCCTAATCCTTTTGTCATCCTGACAAAACTTCACAATGTATACAAACATAATACCCCTTCCCGAGTCCTTTTGTCGTCCTGACAAAACTACACAATGTATACAAACATTATCCTTAATCAAAACTAAACATTTAATTATACACAAAATAGTCCTCCAACTTATCAGGTCTTCTACTATGCCACTTCCGACGATATTCTTACTCCTCTACACAGGATACTCCTCCTGGAATGACTTGGTTCTCTTCCTGATTCACTTCTTCCCTCGGGAAATTGTCACCATCCTCTTGTACATCAGCTCCTTGGTCCTCCTCAACATCCTTGGCTGGGGGTGAGCACGATTCCTTAGAGATGTCCCATTTGTACTGTTCTGGCCCATAGTACTGCCACAAATGATTCAGGTGTACCACCTCTGGGTGAAATTCCTGCCTCCTCGAATCTGGTACGTTACATCTGACAGGCAGTCCATCATAGTGTAGGGCCCATCCACAATGGGCTCTGCAGCTTACGTGGTTGTCCCTTCTTCTGCTGACGATCGTATAGCCAAAGTTTGTCCCCATCCTTGTAGCTCACCTCACTTGCCCGCAACATACTTGTGCTTCATCACTTCTTCTGAAAACACAAGGGCTCCTCGCACTTGATGATTTACCTCAGACATCCTTTCCTAAAGATGTTTGTGTAGCTGTAGTTGTCTTTAGGCAGTGCCTCACCAGGTGGTCTTCACATAAACTGGTCAACCAGTAAGTGTAACTCATGGCCCAACATCAGTTTTGCAGGGGTGTAGCCAGTAGGCTCATGGGATGTAGACCAATATGTCATCACTAATGCAGGTAATTTCTGGTCTCTTTCCCTCTGTCTTTTTACACAGTGCTTCACCCATTCTTGCCCCAGGGTCCAGTTGAATTTCTCCATCATCCCATCTGACTGTGGGCTTATGGGGTCGTCCTGGTCTTCTTGATCCCCAGTAACTTGCAGCACTCACGGAACACAGCAGACTCAAAGTTTCTACCCTGGTCTGAATGTAGCTCTTATGGCATCCCAAAATGACAAAATAAACCTAGCCCACCAACACCTGAGCAACGGTCACTGCCTCTTCATTGGGAATGGCATAGGTTTCTGGCCACTTTGTGAAGTAGTCCATGGTGGCACATATATACCAGTTTCCTCTTTCAGTGAGTGTCAGAGGTCCAGCAATGTCCACCGCAACTCTTTCCATCAATGCACCCATTTGGTACAGCTGAAGAGGGGCCAACCACGTTTCTTGGGTCCCCTCTAGGCAACAGCATACATCACAGGACCAACAGCACTCTTGAACATCCTGTCACATGCCAGTCCAGTAGAACTTCTGTTGCAACAGATTTAGCGTTCTCTTCACTCCCAGGTGCCCACAAGTGATCTGGTTATGGGACTAATCCAAGATTTCGAACCTCATTTTCTTCCAATCCACCAGTTGCTAATACTTGTTGAGGCCATCAGGTGTCTGCCACTGATGGTTCAGTAGTCCGTTCTTCTAACAAAGAAGGTCTCATTGACTCTGGTATCTCTTTGTCACAGGGCTGAACCTGGAAACCTATTCCCAAGATGGTTGCACTGTACTCCGTTGCAGCCACTCTAGCACTGGTTGTAGATCTGCATCCCCCATCTGCATCGTCTTCAGGTTTTCTTCATCTGACACTGGCCCTGTCACTGCAGTATAGCGTCATTTCTCGCTACAATCTTCTTTCATACTATATGGCTTGCAGTCTGGACCATAAGGATGACAACTCCAGCTGTCAGCATTGCCATCTACCCACCTTGGACGGCGCTGCACCTCACAGTTGTGCTGGTCCAGCTTCACAAGCCAGCATGCTAGCTGTCCTTCCAGATTCTTTAACCCGCCGCATCCCAGAGACGTGAATTCACGCCCTCACATGATGTGCACTCATATCCCGGAGACGTGAATTAACGTGGCAACATTGCAAGGTCCCTAATTTGCACAATTTTCAATTTTTGCGAGTGATTTCGCGAGTGATTTTTGGCACGTATACACGGGACACCTTCCTCTATTCCTCTACAAGATGCCAAGCAGGGACAATCCCTTACACCGCATAACCTCTTCCCCCCCTGCACGCCATTGTCTTGGCAATTCACCTGTTACCAGTGACCTGGCCAATAAAGACATTCAGGGCCAGAGTGATTCCCCAATCGATGACAATGTGGAGGACAAAGTTTACATAGCATTAGAGGAAGAAACAGTCAGAAATGATGATCAGGTAATGTGGGAAAAAAGGTCATGAATGGTGATGAGTTAGTGAGTGAAACAATGCTTATAATACCTATATTACTGTTTGAAAACCAATATACTCTTGTAATACATATAAATTCATACCAAGTAAATAAATAAATACTTTTATGAGTGGATAAAATAGTTACCCTCCCATAGAACTCGTTTTCTTTGGTGCCAGCCTGTTAGAAAACCCAGTCAGGTAAGGAGGTACTCATACCTAGATCGAGTATTATAAACCTCAGGTGAGCGATTTCTCTATGAATTTTCTGTTTCTCACGAAAAGCGAATGTTTGAGCCCCCCCCCCAAAAAAAAAGGTCTAAAAATGTTGGGACTGGGGCGTACCACTGCCCAGAAAATGTCGGGATGTGGCGGGTTAATGTCTTCAGCCACTCCAGTGCTGCATGATCTGTCTTGATGATAAGTAGGACCCATACAAGTTGAGATGGAAGAAATTAAGGCTCTTCATCACTTCCAAGAGCTCCTTACGGGGCACACAGTAGTGGTGGGCTGAGCTTCTTGATTTAATATGCCACCACATACTCTTTTTCGTCCTCCGTCTGCGATAAACTCCACCATTACCTTGGTCATCAGTGTCAAAGTCCAGAATGGATGGCTAACTCTGATCTGGGTACGGCAACACTGGAGAGCTTGCTAATGCATGTTTGAGTTTATCAAAAGCCTTCTGAGTCACTGTAGTCCACGTAAACTTCTTCTTCTGCAACAACTTGTGTAGAGGAGCAGCTATTGTTGCAAAGTCCTTGAGAAAACGCCGATAGTAAGTATACAAGTCTTCCATAACTCCCTGACATAAGTTGAAGCTGGGCAGTTTTTCACAGCTGCCACCTTCTCCGGATCAGTACAGATGCCGCCCTCACCTACTTTGTGTCCTAGGTACTTCACTTCCTTCTGGAACAGGAAGCATTTATTGGGGTTCAGCTTGAGGTGTGCTACACAGATCCTGTTAAACACCTCTGACAGCCTCTCCTGTTCCTGGTCGAAAGTCCGTCCAAACACAGTTTTGTCAAGACAGATGAGAGCTGTCTGCCAGTACTGGCTTTCCAGTGTTGGATCCGTTAGACTCCCAAACGTATCCGGGGTGTTATATAGGCCAGATGGCATCACACTGAACTGCCATTAATGCTGTCCATATGAAAAGACTGTTTTGTACTTGTCTTTCTCTGCAACCTTGAGCTGGTGATATCCTGCTTTCATGTCTAGGGTGGAGAACCACTTGGCACCTGACAAAGCATCCAGTGTGTCATCAATTCTTGGCAAGGGTTAAGGATCCTTCACTGTCACTTCATTCGTGTTCTATAATCCACACAGCACCCCACTGAGGAATCCTTCTTCCTTACCAGAACAACTGCAATTGCTGATGCCCAAGGACTTCTCGAATTTTCTATCACTTGACTTTGGAGATTCTCCATCACTTTCTCCATTTATTGCCACTGAGCAGGCCCCATCCTGCAAGCTGGCTGTTTAATTGTCCGTTGTTCCCTGGTGTCAATGCAATGTTCCACCAGATCTGTGCATCCAAGGTCTAGGTCTCTCTGGTGGAAAAGACATCAGCAAACTTCACAAGCAGTTGCCTTAACTGTCGCACTTGTGAATTATCCAGGCACTGGTAACTCCTTGAAAACAGGTTCGGTAGGTGCTCCGGCAGATTCCCATTTTCTTTGACTTCACTCCTTTTCAGGCCTTCCACTGATGCCACTCAGTGCTTACCACCTAGCACAGTCCCACAATTTTTCCCTCATTGATCTTCTGTTGCTCACACGAGAAATTGGCCACCACAACCGGCACTTGACCTGCACTCTTGGGTTAATTTATCGTCCATCCAGTCAGCCACTCAACATCAACAATGAAACCTAATATCAAAAGTGCCGAAATATCTTGTATGCAAAGCACTGTAATATTTGGTGACTTTAACTTACCAGTTTCAATATGGGGAGAAGCCCTACCTTCACACACAGGGTTAGACCTATATACAAACTTGTAGGAAAGTTCTTTGTATCAATATGAAATTATTCGACACTTGGAGCTAACATCCTAGATCCTGTCTTAGGCACATCAGAAAATGTAGTGAGTAATGTTATAGTAGGAGACGAATTTAGTACAAGTGATCATCACACAGTTACATTTAACATTAAATTCAGTAAAGACAGTGTCAAGGCCAGTTGCGATAAAGTGCTCGACTTTAAGAGGGAAAATTTTAAGAAATTAAAGGCAATTGTAGGTGCAGGTGACTGGCATCCCATTGCTGAAACTTTAGATATCAATGATGCTTGGAATATTTTTTTTACAGAAATTCTCAACACTGACATCAGATTATGTATTACAATGTGCAACAGAAGGCCTGTCAAAAATTCTTAGCCCAAATGGTGGAACTCCGACATTAACATTGTCTGGACGCAAAAAAATCTTGCATATAAAAATCATAATACCACAAAGAGTCAAAGTGATAAAAATCAGTACGATGCCCTTCGGTGGAAAACCATTAAATGCAGTAAGAAAAAACTCACGGCTCATATTGCAGGTATTAGTAAATCAAATCCCAAAGAATTTTTCAGCTACATAAGAAGCAAACAGGTAATAACTCCAATAATCGGTCCCTTAATCACAGATAAAGGACAGCACACTGATGATGGAACAATGATGGCGAAAATTCTTACTACTTTCTTCGCGTCAGTATTTACAACAGAAAAAATAAATACAATACCTTCAGTTTCCCTCATTCCTATAGAAGAGGGCAACACAGTCACTGACATTACAGTTAATGATCGGAACGTACTTCTAGCAACTGGCAAAAGAGCACAAAACACGGGACAGGGCAACATATCGCCACGTGTATTGAAAGAACTACAGAATGAAATATCAAGCTTTTATCTAAACTTTTTAACTTATCACTTAAGAGGAGTGAGGTGCCAAATGAATGGAAGCTTGCCAACGTAACCCCAGTATTCAAAAAGGGAAACAGAGCCCAACCAGAAAACTATCGCACAATTAGTTTAACATTGGTGATTTGCAAATTGCTTGAAACTATTATCAGAGACAAATTTGTGAAAAACTTAGAAACAATCTGATCAAAGATTCGCAACATGGTTATCGTAATAATCGCTCTTGCCTTACGAATCTGCTGGACTTTTCAATGATATACTGAACATGTACGACGAGACTAAATCAGTTGATGTGGTCTACGTGGATTTTCAAAAAGCTTTTGACAAAGTTCCACACAAAAGACTCCTTCAGAAGGCACATGGTTTCAGCAGCAGTGTTCTCGGGTGGGTAGAAGATTAGCTCATCGGACGAAAGCAAAAAGTTGTAATAAATGGAAAACAGTCAGACTGGATAAATGTCACAAGTGGAGTGCCGCAGGGTTCAGTGATAGGCCCTATTCTTTACTTAATATATGTAAATGATATTGATGAAAGATTGTGTTGTAAGATTTCAAAATTTGCTAATGATACTAAAATAAGTAACAAAGCAGATACAGCACTGTAAAGACAGGCAATTCAGAGAGATCTTGATCATCTGTTTAACTGGGCCCAAGTCTGACAAATGGATTTCAGTCTTAATATATGCAAAGTGCTAACATTCTGATCAAAGATTCGCAACATGGTTTTCGTAATAATCGCTCTTGCCTCACGAATCTGCTGGACTTTTTCAATGATATACTGAACATGTACAACGAGACTAAATCTGTTGATGTGGTCTACCTGGATTTTCAAAAATCTTTTGACAAAGTTCCACACAAAAGACTCCTTCAGAAGCTAAAGGCAGATGCTTTCAGTGGCAGTGTTCTCGGGTGGCTAGAAGATTGGCTCATCGGATGAAAGCAAAAACTTGTAATAAATGGAAAGGAGTCAGACTGGATAAATGTCACAAGTGGAGTGCCGCAGGGTTAAGTGTTAGGTCCTATTCTTTTCTTAATATATGTAAATGATATTGATGAAGGACTGTGTTGTAGATTTAAAAATTTGCTGATGATACTAAAATAGGTAACAAAGAAGATACAGCACTGGAAAGTGAGGCAATTAAGAGAGATCTTGATCAACGGTTTAACTGGGCCCAAATTTGGCAAATGGATTTTAGTATTATTAAATGCAAAGTGCTAACAATAAAAAGAGAGAAAGGACTGATGCAGAGTACAGGATCCAGTTTATTTTCAACGTTTCGCCCACCAGGGCTTAATCAGGAATAACACCAGTGGACAACACTCCACTTCTTAAATAGTCCCTAACCTGGCTGGTGACATAAACACAAGAAAACAATAATCTGGCAAACATGGCTGTTCGATAGTTAAGAGGTATGCCAATGGCTTCGCTAACATAAAGAATCCATTGTTTTGATTGATATTACATACATTTGCAATCAAAGCGGACTCATAGCAACTACGTTTCATGGTGTTGTCTACATATTTAATAATTTTAGAATTTGTCCAGTCGCCATTATGGCCTGGGTCAAACCTATGTTTCACAATGACATTATTCATTTTAAAACACTCCATGTCATATTTATGTTCCATCACTCGTTTCTCTAAACCTCGAATTGTTTCATTAACATATACTTTCTTACATCCTAAACAAAGTATACTGTAAACTCCTGCCTGCCGTACATTCTGTCTACTGTTTTTTTTCTTTTTCAGTAAACTGCCCACTGTTACAGAAGCTGTTCTCACAATACTGAAACTAACTTTATTTAGCAGCGGGGAAACATTACTAGCTCCTGAGGTACTGGGTAATATGATTCTCTTTTCACATTTCTCTCTTTTCTCGTTCCTTATGGATATTTTCAGCCCTCTTCTTAGCCTTCATAATAAAGTAAGGAGGGAATTTTAATTCAGTGCAAGCATTAAAAATATTCTTATATTCTTCCTCTAGATAATCTCTCGAACATGTTCTCAAGGCTCCAAGGTATAATCCATTGACAATGCCTAGTTTAGTCCTATTGTCGGTAGCAGAATAAAAATGTACATAATCATTCTTAGAAGTATTTTTCCAAAAAACTTTAATCTTTAGCCTGTTTTCTTCTCTTAACAAAAGTACATCTAGGTAAGGCAACCTATTGCCATTCTCATATTCTACCGTAAAGTTTATACTATTTTCTACCCTATTTACCTGATCTAAAAGCCTGCTCAAATCTAACCTCCGAGGAGCTATCACAAATACATCGTCTACGTACCTAAGCCAATCTACCTCTCTAGGAACTATGTCCTTAAAGGTAGTAGCTTCCAGGTGTTCTAAAACTAATCAACTAAAACTGGGCTGAGGGGAGACTCCATTGCCATCCCTGCTCCTTGTCTGTAGAATTTGTCATTAAAAGTGAAGCAACAGTTTGAAATACAGAGGTCAACCAAACTAATAAAAATCATTCACAGGTACAGGTAGATCATCTTCAGATAGTACACTGCTCAATACATTAATGTCTTTATCAGCAGGTACATTAGTATATAATGAAACCACGTCGAAGCTGGCAACTTGCTTATTTCTCTCTTATATCCTATTGATTAAATCACCAGAATGCCTAAGGCTGTTGCCACTGATGGTACCAACTTTACCTGAAATTGATTTAGCTAACCTGCCTGCAAGTTTATGTAGTAAACTACCGATTCCAGAGACAAGTGGACGAAGTGGCACGTTAGGTTTGTGTAGTTTGGGAAGTCCATATAGGCCTATATGTCAAGAAGTGCTGAAAATTAAAACTGTGGAAGCATTCGAGCAGGCGAGACAAACTGGTATGAGTGCTCGAGACATACTGGACCATAGGGAAGGACGTTTCATCCATGACGAGGTTTCGAGGTTCAACGAGCGTCAGAAAACGAGGCTGGCGCGGAAGTTACACCGATTGATCCCCCACAGCTAATGGAAAGATGCCAGTTGGAGCAGCTTAATCAGCAATCTCTCAAGCAAGCAACTAAGTGAATGTGAAATCGAAGCTTTAAGTCTCGGTTTAAAATTTGCAACTGGGATTGAAAAAAGTGACACAAATATTGACTTAACTGTGAAAAACTACAGTTACAAGGATAGCGATTTTGATTGAAGTTTTGTACAAGGCCTTTTGTTTGCGTTAATAACTGAAAACAAGGAACCAGTTATTCCGAGGAGATATATAGATGTTTTTAAAAAGTTAATTATGGATGACACTATATATATATACATCCTCCGCAGATAAGGAAGGAGGTATAGTTGTGCTAGACAAGTCTGCATATGGTACTAAAGTGGACACATTCCTTCAAAATACGAACACTTATGAATTGATAAGTGAGAGTTCATACAAAAGCACTTTAGAAAGAAGTAAATAAGTAACAACTCTTAATGGAAAAAGTTTGTTGAAGCTTCTGCCAAAAATTCATTCTCCTGCTTATATATATATATGGACTTCCCAAACTACACAAACCAAACGTGCCACTTTGTCCAATTGTTTCTGGAATCGGAAGTTTACTACATAAACTAGCAAGCAGGTTAGCTAAATCAATTTCAGGTAAAGTTGGTACCATCAGCCTTAGGCATTCTGGTGATTCAATCAACAGAATAAAAGATTTAAGCATGAGAAATAAGCAAGTAAGTGTCCAGCTTCGACGTGGTGTCATTATTTACTAATGTACCTGCTGGTAAGGCCATTAATGTATTGAGTAGTGTACTGTCTGAAGATGATCTACCTGTACCTTTGAATGATTTTATTAGTTTGGTTAACCTCTGTGTTTCAAACTGTTGCTTCACTTTTAATGACAAATTCTATAGACAAAGAGCAGGGATGGCAATGGAGTCTCTCCTCAGCCCAGTTTTAGCTCATTTATTTTTAGAACACCTGGAAGCTACTACCTTTAAGGACATAGTTCCTAGAGAAGTAGTTTGGCTTAGGTACTTGTGATAGCTCCTCGGAGGTTAGATTTGAGCAGGCTTTTAGATCAGGTAAATAGGGTCGAAAATAGTATAAATTTTACGGTAGAATATGAGAATGATAATAGGTTGCCTTACCTAGAAGTACTTCTGTTATGAGACGAAAACAGGCTGAAGATTAAAGTTTTTAGGAGAAAAACTTCTAAGAATGATTATGTACATTTTTATTCTGCTACTGACAATAGGACTAAACTAAGCATTGTCATTGGATTTTACCTTCGAGCCTTGAGAACATGTTCGAGAGAATATCTAGAGGAAGAATATAAGAATATTTTTAATGTCTGCACTGAATTAAAATTCCTTAAAAGAAAAGAGAAAAGAAAGCAATGTGCAAAGAGAATCATGTTACCCAATACGTCAGTAGCTAGTAACTTTTTCCCACTACTAAATAAAGTTAGTATCAGTGTTGTGAGAACAGCTTCTGTAACAGTGGGCAATTTACTGAAAAAGAAAAAAGAGTAGACAGGATGTACGGCAGGCAGGAGTTTACAGTGTACTTTGTTCAGGATATAAGAAAGTATATGTTGGTGAAACATTTCGAGGTTTAGAGAAACGAGTGATGGAACACAAATATGACATGAAGTGTTTTAATATGCCCTTGTGAAACATAGGTTTGACACAGGCCATAATGCCGACTGGACAAATTCTAAAATTATTAAATATGTAGACAACACTATGAAACGTAGATGCTATGAGTCCGCTTTTATTGGAGATGTATGTAATATCAACCAAAACAATGGATTCTTTATGTTAGCAAAGCCATTGGCATACCTCTTAACTATCGAATAGCCAGGTTAGCCAGATAATTGTTTCCTTGTTGTGTTTATGTCACCAGCCAGGTTAGGGACTATTTAAGAAGTGGAGTGTTGTCCACTGATGTTATTCCTGAAGAAGCCCTGGTGGGCGAAACGTTGAAAATAAACTGGATCCTGTACTCTGCATTTGGCCTTTCTCTGTGTATATTGTTTCAGTTATAGCTGTTTTCTACACAAAGTGCTAACAATCTGATCAAAGATACGCAACATGGTTTTCGTAAGAATCCCCCTTGCATCACGAATCTGCTGGACTTTTTCAGTGATATAATGAGCATGTACAACGAGACTAAATCTGTTGATGTGGTCTACCTGGATTTTCAAAAATCATTTGACAAAGTTCCACACAAAAGACTCCTTCAGAAGATAAAAGGCACATGGTTTCATTGACAGTGTTCTCTGGTGGGTAGAAGAATGGCTCATTGGACGAAAGCAAAAAGTTGTAATAAATGGAAAACAGTCAGACTGGATAAATGTTACAAGTGGAGAGCTGCAAGGTTCAGTGTTAGGTCCTATTTTTTTCTTATTATATGTAAATGATATTAATGAAGGATTGTGTTGTAAGATTTCAAAATTTGCTGATGATACTAAAATAGGTAACAGAGCAGATACAGCACTGCAAAGGCAGGCAATTCAGAGAGATCTTGATCATCTGTTTAACTGGGCCCAAGTTCAGACAATAGATTTCAATATTAATAAATGAAATGTGCTATATATTGGCAGTAAAAATGTAAGAGCTAGTTATAGCATGAATAATGTCCAACCTAATAGGGTAAATCATGAAAAAGACTTATAAGGTATAATAACAAATGATTTGAAACCATGCAAACAATGAATAGAAACTGTGAAAAAGCCAATAAATTGATTGGATTCATAGGTAGAGCATTTGAATATAAATCCGATAATATCGTCCTCACATTGTATAATTCTTTACTATGCCTGCATTTGGAGTAGCGCGTTCAGTTTTGGTCACCGAATTATAAAAACGATACGGAAAAGCTTGAAAGAGTACAGAGAAGGTTGACAAAGATGATACCTAGATTGGGAAATAAACCATACGAGGAACGTTAGAAGCAGTGACTCTCTTTACCCTAACTAATCGGAGGTTACGAGGAGATTTGATTCAAGTATTCAAAATATTCAAAGGACATGATGACATGGCTGTCGATAAATACTTCTCAGTTGATCACTTGACTTATACCAGAGGCTATGGGCATAAAGAATCGGCAAACGATTCCAGTCGCATGAAACTTAGCATTTCTTCTTTAATAGAGTTGTAAACATATGGAATAAAATGCCCTCCAATGTAGTAATTTGTAATACAGTACCGACCTTTGGAAGTCACCTGGATAAGTGTTTGTCGTCTAACCCGCAGCTTAATATGTTTACTACTGAATAAAACACTTGTGTATGTATAATTTTTTTTCCTTGACTTTTTTTTTTTTTTTTTAGAGCCTGGATCAATGTATTAAATGCAAATATAGTATATGCACAGACTAGGAATTCCACAGATAGTCGAGTTAATGGTCATTATTCGTATTTTCGCCCCGTGATGGGCTGTGGATCACTGAGGGTCCTTGTTAGTTAAGTGACCACCATCGAGATTTTTTAATGTACCAGGGGTCACTGCTTCGGGAGGTGACGTGTGCTTTTACCGCATAGGAAATTTGCTAGTCTCAGTGGAGTGAACAGAGCTGGGGCCTGATTGACTGCTGCCTACCTTAATAGCACCAAGCAAGGCTGCTGCACCACCCCTGACCATCTACACTGCACACTGTGCAATTTCCATGCTGTGTATGCAGATTCCCCATTAACTCAGTGTACCCATACATAGTGTCATGCTTTAGTTATTTATTTGTTCGATTATTCATTTTGCTTAACTACTTTCTCTTTCAGGTTACTCATACTGATAGCTTATAGATAAAGTACTATAGTAGCTTTTCCTTTTCAGTCATTCCTATGAAATTTTCATGTCAGCGTGGCGGTTTTTCTCACTGTTTCTTGCCAGTTTTGACTGGAGGGTTTGGAGGCAGGGGGAGCCTTCTTTCCTTACTATCCTTATCCTTCAGTATGTAGAGCTAGATCTCGTAGTCATAGTCTACTCTGTAACAAACAGCCTCGAAAGGACCATAAGGTCTGTTGCTGTTTGCTATCATTTGTACTCCTTTGTACCTGTTTCCACTAAAGTTCTCTCCACTATCACTCCAGCCTTAGTCTTGCACCGTACAGCAGGCTCCACTACCCCTAGACAGTTGTCAAAAGAGCCGCTCACCTTGCATTGGTGCAATTGTTCTGATCTTGGGGGTATCACTGTAATGCAGAGTGTCCTCACCTCGCCACCAGAACTGGTATGTCTAACTGCCATGACGGAAAGTGACATTCCTCGAATCTTCAGGTTCTTGGAGTAGAAGTCCAGCTCACATCCCATAGACATCAGATAGTCCAGACCTAGAAGAGAAGCATCCTCCATCTCAGTTACACAGACTGGAAGCATGGCCTCTTGCCCTACCACTTCGATCTGTACATCCATAGGTCCCCTCGGTTCTATGTGGTGCCCAGTTATGCCTCACAATTGTTCTGATGGCTCAGGCAGATACTGATGATGTAACATAACAGGCCTCACAACAGTCTGCCCTGAGGCTAAATCAATCACCAGGGAACATTTCTTGCCTTCAATTATTCCGTATACTGGCACACCATCACTTGCAGTTCTCTTGCATTTTCTCGGAGGTGGGGTTGCTTGGGAAAAACCATCTGTTGACTGCCCCATAACACCAGCCTCCACTAGTTTTCCGCTTCTTTCTGGTCTTCTGCTTTCTTCTTATCCTCCTTTTTCTGCTTTGGACACTCTGAACTGAAGTTTCTCCCTCACTACTTGTCCAACACACTTTTGTTGCAATTGTACATTTCCTTCCACTGTTCTGTTACTGCTCTTTCTTCCATTTGTAACAATCCTGCAGCTACTGTCCCAGCTTCCTGCAGGACCAGCAATGTTCTCCGGTTTTCTCCTGTTCCCTCTTCCACTTGTTGCAGTCCTGTTTCCTGTGTCCTGACTTTTCCTTATACCAGCAATCTCCTTCTTGCCTTGAATCCTGCACTTGGACCTGCCTGAAAAGTGGACGTACTGGACCTGATGTAGGACTCAAATTCCAGAGATGTGGCTAGTGCTTCTTGCATGCCTCTGGGTTGTGCCTGCTTTACTTGCACTTTTAACTCAGCATTATCGAGAGCATCGATGAACTGGTCCCTCAGAAGAACAGCCAACATGTTAAGTATTGTTCCAGGGTACTCCCTGTGTGCCATACTCTCCAGGTCATGAGCAATCTGCTGGAGGGATTCGCCTCGAGCCTGTACTTGGGTCCGGAATCTTGCCCTGTAAACCTCAGTCTGGTGCATGGTCCTATATCTGCACTCCAGCACTTATACAAGGAAATGATAACTGTTCTTCTCCTTCACTGACATCTGCCCAAGAATCTCAGTTGCAGCACCCTTAAGGCTAGTAGCAAGCTGCACTGCCTTCTGCCTATCATCCCAACCATTCTGATTGGGAAGTAACTCAAACAGCACACAGAAAACTTCCCAAGATACTTTGCCATCGAATTCCTGAGGTTTCTTTTTAATTGGACCCCCCCATTATAGCCATGTACTTCCTGGTTTGGGGCCTAAGTCCACGACTCAAACCTCCTACATTCTGATTATTCACCCCTGTAAAGCTACCTTTAGTTGCTGAGGATTCATCAAGATTCACCATTCACTGTCCATTTTTTTCATATGCTCCATGTACACTAATCTCAAGCTCAGCAGAGCAAGATTTCTCTACAACCTCCATTCTCTCACTAGTTATCTTTAATTTGTTGTCTACATACTTCAACTGGTTATTTAGATGCCGTCTACACTCCACTTTATTGCTTACCTCACACTTATGGTGCTGTAGCTCAGCGTATACTTTCTCTTTGAACTGTTGTTGTTCTTCCTTCATTTCCCCCATGAAAGTGTCTAGCTGTCCCTGCATCCTCACTTGTAACTCCTTCTATCGCTCCCGTAACACCTCTTGAAGCCATTCATACTGTTTCTCCTGTTCTTCACTTTGTGCTTCTAGTTGTTCACTTTGTGTTTGTAGTTGTTCTCTGAGTTTTTTTCTGTCCATCATTTTGTGCTTGTAGTTGTTCACTGTGTGCGTGTAGTTGTTAGTGATTTCTTTCTTGAGCTCTTTCTGTTCTTCAATTTGTGCTCATAGTTGTTCACTTTGTGCATGTAGAAACTTCATCATTGCAGCCAGAGATGCCTCCTCCAGCCTAGCTTGGCCTTTTGCCTGTACACATTCTGCCTCCATGTCGAAGGTCTAACTCACTGTAGTACTTCTCGATCTTCATTCCTGACACTACTGTTACATCCACATCCCACACTGCCATAGGCCCCAACAGCAGTAGTTTAGCATAGGAAGGACATTGCCCAGTGAGATGTTCTTCCTAGATGCAGCCTTTCAGTACACAACAACAGAGATCAGCTCCGGCCTAGTGACAAAGACTTCTCACGTTCATTGTCTTTATTTACCAAGCAATTACACTATATGCTCGCCAACTACACTTAGATTTCACACGCACCGGAGCTATACTAACTTCGCAAGGCCACAAATCAGACTAAACTCAAACTCCTCTATTCTCTCTTCCATCCTTATATAAGCTTCATAGATACTTATATGATCTACCACATACTGGTATAGCAACAGTTCCCAAATAGGAGACATCCAAAATATCCCAGAGTTTTCTTACATTATGTAGCACTCTAAATTCCTTATCATACAAACTGATATATACATATATATATATATATATATATATATATATATATATATATATATATATATATATATATAATTAAACAATCAATAAATAAAGCATTATAGAGAAAAAGAGCATTAAACATAATGCATAACTTTACAAAATACCTCTGCACAGGCTAACTGGCAACTCTGATACGTAACGGAAAAATTCGAGAATCGTCGGGAATACTCCAACACCCCTTACTAGCATATCCAGCTTCTCAGCAGTATATATATATATATATATATATATATATATATATATATATATATATATATATATATATATATATATATATATAGTGGTAAAGTGTACATTTTCGTACAGTGAAGAACGATGGTTCGCGCCCCGCCAGAGTAATAAAATTTGGGAGCGTTCTTCAGGCCACGTACTGCATTGGCGGACACAAGGGGTGCTGTGATTGAACCAGTGTCGCATACTATAAAGTATGGTTGCATCCAGAGATCTAGCGCGGGCCGATAATTACACTTGGTTCACAGACTACACACACATCCAAAGCCACTTCAACACCACAGTTACACTTACAAGCACTTCTGACCCTACATACTATCTCTTCTAGACAGCCTAAGCCACTTGGTAGAGTTACATTGGCTGTATCGTCCCCACTTCTGTCGGGATAGGCCGATCCTGCAGTGGACAGGCAAATGGCTGATGAGTTTATATATATATATATATATATATATATATATATATATATATATATATATATATATATATATATATATATATCCCATTGGAGTCCAGTGTCCAGAGTACTGGGCAAGAACTAGAAATTTTCAAATCTTAATAAAGTAGGGAACCCCCGAGTAGGGACCTATAAGCTTCGCGACTATAGGCCGATAGGCGGAGGGCGGTACACTTAGTACCTTCCCAGTGCAGTGCCTCACCCAGCAGCTCTGAGATCCATTGGGTTAATGACTGGCAAATCTATCGGTTTCTTTAAATATTTATATATGTATGTATACTCGTATAATTATACAGAGACTTCTTTTGAATATAATCAGAAATTTTTTGAATGATTACTGAACAAACTGAGAAATAAAATATAATACCGAATACTGTATCGTGTCAAATAATCTACACATCTGTTAATCTATCCTATTAAATCTGCCTCTGTCTCTGTCTCTCTGCCTATCTGTCTGTCTGTCTGTCTGTCTGTCTCTCTCTCTCTCTCTCTCTCTGCATCAGTGAGTCCGTCGGAACCTGCTGAGTCATCCTGCTGCAGCTGAGACTCACTACATTATATACGACGTGAGGTCAGTCGAGGGGTGGGTGGATGATATGATATCTGTGTGTCTGATGATGGGGGTAGAATATACTCTGTGGAGAATATGTGAAGAATACGAGTAGTCCATGGAGGGACTGGGAATGGTATCCCACTGGTGAAAATAGGTTAATCAGAGCAATAGGTAAGTGTTCCCGTGGGAGTAAAATGATGCCATGAGGAAACAGGTAAGCGTCCATGAGAGATTTCCAAAGAAGGTCTCTGGAGATACCAGTATGTCTCCCTCATTTGTATTAAAATGGTCCATTCTGAACATAAGTCATCACGTGTTTCGGAGGGAAAATAGGTCAATGGATCGGACAAGAAAGTCTAGTTTACTGGAAGAAAATAAGTTCTTGGTGCAATAGGTATGACCATTATTTAAAGAAAATAGGCGTATGGTGTTTATTCGTCCATCTGGGAAAGAAGTCCATTAAGAGAAATGGTCTAGATCCTTGGCGGAAATACGCCCATGGAAGAAAACTGGTCCCCATTAGGGACAGGTGGATCCCTATAAGGGAAAACCGTTTCATTGGAAAAGAGTCTATGAAGGAAATAAGTCATGTAAGGAATATGTCCAAGGAAGATTATATGAAAACTGCTCCGTTCGGGAAAATATGTCCACAGGGAATACTAGCCCATAATGAAACAGGTCCACAGGTTGATAGTAGCTCGGTAAGGGTTCGCTTCTGTAGGTTGTATCTAGAGACGAGTATTGTTACTAGTGTTAATAACAGACCAGGGAATGTACCCTTGTTACATCTGTGTTTGCAAAATGGGAACAGTCCCTAGTCGTGTGTGTGTGTGTGTGTGTGTGTGTGTGTGTGTGTGTGTGTGTGTGTGTGTGTGTGTGTGTGTGTGTGTGTGTGTGTGTGTGTGTGTGTTCTTACCTAATTGTCTCTTTAGAGGAATGAGTCAAGCTCGTACTGTCCCGTGTCTTAAACCACTTTTATCTTACATACCCTTAGATTCATGAATTGTTTTGGCACACACTATTTCATGTGGTAGCCCATTCCACTGATCAACTGCCCTATTTGGGAAACTAAATTTCATTACGTCTTTATCGCCTCTCTTTTTATGCAGTTTTTTGCAGTGTCCTCTTGCTGATGCCTCCCCATAGGTTATGTAATCATTTATGTCTATTTTTTCCTTCCCTGATATGCATTTATATAGCATGATCATGTCTCCTCTTTTCCTTCTCTTCTGTAGTGTAGGCAGATTTAGTTTTTCCAACCTTTCTTCTTAGCTTAGATCCCATAGGCTTGATATCCATTTTGTGGCAACCCTTTGAACTTTTTCTATCTTATCTATTTGTTTTTTGAGATGAGGACTCCAGACTACTGATACATACTCCAGGGTTGGTCTGATGAATGATGTTATCATTCTTAGCATGTCTTCATTTATGAATGTGAATGCTATTCTCATATTTGCAAGCAGTGTATACATATTCCATACCTTTTCACTGATGTGGTCAACCGGAGATAGACTATTACTGATGATCACACCTAGGTCCTTTGCTCTTTCTGATGTGTGTAGGGTTTTATTTCCTAGCTTATAATCCCAATCAGGTTTTTTACCACTTTTAACAAACTTGATTACATGACACTTGTTCACATTGAATTCCATTTGCCATGTATTGCTCCATTCATGAAGTTTATTTAATTCTTCTTGTAGCTCATTACAAGAGTCTGTGTTAGTCATTTTTCTTTGTACTTTTGGATCATCAGCAAATATATTTAGATAGATTTCATTTCCAATGTTGCTATCTATATCATTTATATACAGTAAAAACATGATTGGTGCCAGCACTGAGACCTGTGGAACTCAACTAGTCATTTCCCTCCATGATGAGTAATTTCCCCTTATTACTGTTCTCATTTCTGTTTTTTTTTTTTTTTTTTTTTTTTTGAGAAAATCATGCATCCAACAATATAGTTTGCCTCGGATTCCTACTTGACGGTACAGTTTCCATAAAAGTCTTTGGTGCGATACTCTGTTAAATGCTTTCTTGAAATCTAAATAGATACTGTCCAGCCATCCTTCTCTTTTCTGTAATGTTTCTGTTACTCTATCATAGTAGCTCAACAGATTAGTAACACATGATTTTCCCTTTCTGAATCGAAACTCTTTCTGCTATCATACTGTGTTCTTCTAGATGATTTCCCAGACTTTTCTTATCAGCTTTTCTAATACCTTGCTTACAACGCTGGTTAGTGATACTGGTCGGTAGTTGAGTGGATTTTGTCTATTCTCTTTCTTGAATAAGGGACCAATGTCTGCTTTCCTCCAAATATCATGTAGTTTACATTGTCTCAAGGATTTCTTGAAGATTAAAGATAATGGTTTACTTAACTCCTTTGCGCATTCATGCAGCACCCAGCATGAAATTTCATCAGGACCATTTGCTTTTCCTTTTTCTAATTTACTTAACTCCTCCTGTATTTCTTTTTCTGATATTGTATATCTGGTAATATGTGTGGGCATGCATGTTCCACATCATCCCTCTCAAAATTTTTTTCTTCTGTAAAAACTGATTGGAAATTCTTATTTAATGCTTCACAAATATCCTTCTCTTGTGTATAGGTGATCCCCTCGTGCGTAGTGGATTGTATTTTATCATTTACTTTGGTTTTGCTTCTGATGTAGCTGTAAAATAGCTTCGGTTGATCACTACTTTTATTTATCATGTCCTCCTCAAACTGTTTTTGAGCTTCCCTCCTTATTCTTAGATAATCGTCTCTTGCATGTTTACAGTTGTTGCATGCCCTATCACTATTGTGTCTTCTGTACCTATTCCACAACAAGTCTCAGTTTTCTTTTGATTTTTTGCATTCTGTACTAAACCATTTCTTTATTTTCTTTTCTGCTTCATTGTGGTGTGGGATGTACTTATGGACTCCCATTTCATAAAGTTCCCAGAATTTTTTATATATAGCATTTAAATCTTGTCCACTTTAGCTCCTATTCCCAATCTGTTTCTAAGAAGTACTTCATTAGTCATAGCAGTTTCCCTTTTCATAATTTAGGCTCTTTTTGTAACTTTCATTGCTGTTATCTATGTCATATGCAATCCTGAAGTTGCAATTTAGTATTGCATGGTCGCTTTTGCCGAATGGAGGGTGATACATTAACTCGTCAATATCGTTTTCTTGGCTTGTAAATATAAGATCTAGCACTGAGGGCACACCGAGTCCTCTTTTTCTGGTGCATTCCCTTACATGTTGCGTTAGGAAAAACTCCTGCACAAGATCCAGGAGCTTTTGAGCCCAACAGCTTTCCTGGTTTATTATATCTAGAGCATTCCAATTTATATTTGTATTAAAATCTCAAACTAGTATAATTATTTTCGATTTCCCTTCCATTCTATGTAGTAATGCCCTTAAACTCTGAATTGTACTCTCTGCCAGATGCTCATTTTCGCCTCATTCCCATGTGTTTGATCTGGGTGGCATGTATAAATTTGCTACAATTATTTCCCTTCAGATGTATTGATCTCTACTGCAATCAGTTCTACTTGTAAGGGTATATCTAGTTCTATTTCTTTGACTTTTAGATTTTTATTTGTTAATATTATAATTCCGCCTCCCTTTCTTAAGTTCCTATCTCTTCTCCATATATTGTATTCCTCTAAGTTTAGGATATCATTTGATATCCTTGGCGTTAATTTTCAGTTAATTATGATATATGTGGTTCAGTTTCTCTGATATAATCACTTATCTCTAATAATTTAGATACCATTCCATCTACATTTGAGTACATGAACTTAATCTTGTTTACATTCGTGTCATGACTTGGGGGTACTACCTTCCTCCTTTTTATTCCCTCCTGTTTATATACCACTTTCGAACCTGCAATCCAATTGCTTTGTAAGAAAATGTATTCTTCTCCTCAGATCATCCATCGTTCTTTATTTTTGCTTCCTGTCTCTTCTCTTTTAGTAATTCCAGTTCTTTTTGAGTTTGGCATCTTTTTATCCATACATTTTTGAATTCCTCTTTTTCCATGAGTTTCTTTGCATTTTATGGTGTCTCCTCCTCAGTGTTTACACTCTGGAAGGTGTACCTTTAGAGACTTTGATTTATTTCTCTCATATTTCCCTAACCTTTTGTGTTCTATGTCTTTATTACAGATTTCCCCTGATACTTCCTTCAATATGCTCATTACATTTGCCATCTCCTTTTTGTCTCTCAAGATCTTGTTCTTTATTTCTTCCTTTCCTATACCAGTGATTGCTATAGATTCGTTGACATCTGCTGAATCTCTGACCAATTAGGATTGTTTTGGATTATTCTTTTCACTTCCTTTTTAATGCTTTTATTCTTCAATCCTTGTTTCTAAGACTTTCTTTACTTTCACCATTTCAGCATAAGTGGTTTCCACATCACTTTCATAGCTTTGCATAGCTTCATTTACCTGTGTTATCTTCTCAAGATGTGTGTGTGTGTGTGTGTGTGTGTGTGTGTGTGTGTGTGTGTGTGTGTGTGTCACAGAATTCCTCAGTTTTTAAACTCTATTTTTTACCCACTTTGTTTAAATTCTTAACACTGTTCCAAGGATCTGACACTGATTTTGAAAACATTAGATCAAAGGTGAAGGCTACAGGGATGGTGAAAATTTGACTTAACAAGTTCAAAATAAAGTATGGTTTATTATGTTTTATATAACTTGATGGTAGGGTATAACGATTAGGAAGGAACGATGAGTTTTGTTTTTGTGAATAACCATTCAAAGGTCAATGTAACAGGCCATGGTCAAAGTTCAGTATGAGTGTCTGTGTGTGCATAGAACTAAAAGGGTTTGCATATGCACAAAATAAGTAAGAGAGTTTCTTTATTCATTAAAAAAAAAAAATAAAATAACAGGTTCTTTAGCACAAAAAATCTTAAAGTTTCTTTAATACAAAAAAATCTAAAACAGTTTCTTTATACCAAGACAGTTTCTTTATGCACAAAATAAAAATGAATACAATATTTACCTGTTCCCGCCCCGGAGGGGCGTGGGGACAGGTATTGTTTTAGTTCGGTTTTTCTTTTTGTCTGTCTGTCTGTCTGTCTGTTAACAACTTTATGCGAAATCTACAGGTGCGATTTTGACTAAAATTACAGGTCTGATGGGCTATGATCTTCAGATTACCTGATTAAACTTTGAGCTGAATTGAGCCAGGGCCCAGGCAATGTAAAAAAAAAAAAAAAAAAAAAAAAAAAGTGTTTTTGTTTTCATAAAAATTCCTTTCAAATTCGTCATATCGACATGAAACTAAAACCTAATGGTGCATCTTTCAAATCTGCATCTTATGCCTCATTACATCGGGCGGGGGGGGGGACCCCCCAGTTAGCAGTAGGGGGGGTCAATATCAGGTGGGTCGGGCATATAAATTCAAATGGGCATAAAATCGTCAGTTTTCACCCTATTTACTCCAAATTTGATATGTGACATTTTTGACTAGATTTCCTGTTGTGTTTATACGTCAGCACTAAAATGACTACCGGGGACGGGTTTGCTGTGTCTTGGCACCACTTCTTGTTCATTTTGAGATCAGAGAAAGACAAAGGTTGCAAAAGGTCAAGGTCACATAGCAAGGTCAGAAAAAACAGCATTGAACCTCAAAGAATAAAAATAGGGGGACCAAAGTAGCTGCAAGTGTTATGGGTCAGGCAAGAAGTTATTACAAACAATCGATATTACAAGCAATCGATCGGACGTCAAGCTCACAGAGTTAAGTAATTTTTTCGACCAAAATAGGTCTACATATGTTAGACCACGGATGTTACACTCTCGAGTGTTCCTTCTTGTTTTTCATGAAACCCCTCACCAACCCTTCCTCTGTGTCTCATCTCCCCTTCCCCCCTCCTTCACACACACACACACACACACACACACACACACACACACACACACACACACACACACACACACACACACACACACACACACACACACACACACACACACACACACACACACACACACACACACACACACACACTTAACCTAAGCTGTCCTGCCACAGAAGACAACGCCTACCGTACTATACCCAAGTATGATGTGGTTCTCACTGTTTTTGGTGCGTTCGTGTGTGACTGTGTACACTAATTCTGGAGCTGCAAACTTTGCCACACTATTGGCTTGTCAAGTCCAGGTTTTCCGGAGCTCGGTTTTTGATTATGAATCCGTTGTTTATGCTCCTCTCTGGCCTGGTTCAAAGCTTCGTCGAGATGAATGACTCTTTCGTAGAGGGAGCCATTGTTCTCTGTCCAAAGCATTGTTTCATTTTATTTTGTATGATGCTGCATTTTTTCAGAGTTGTCCTAATATCTTTATCTGTTCTTCTGTACTACTGGGTTGCGACGTGCTGCAAGGAGTTGCCCATACAGAACCTGGTAGGGAAGGAGATGCTCAGGCATGCAGAACACGTGTCATACGCATCTCAGCTGCTAATGACACGGTTTCTATGCTGCTTCACTTTGCCCAGGGGAGAATATGCAATTGAGGGACTATAACCTCCCATGTGAGTCCTAGGATGCACTATAAGCATCAGATGTGAAATAACTCAAGCTGTTTCATGTGGCACTGGTAGGTAGTTCAAGATTTCAGCACCGTACAAGAGGGTGGAGAGGCATACAGCCGTTTACAGTATACTGATGCTTTCGTCTGATTCTGAAGTTGGTGCTTTCGAAAACTCTGGATATGAGATGACCAAAAAAGACTGAGGCGTGGTTGATTCGTGCAAGACTTCTGTATCAATGTCATGTCTGTCTCTGAGCACACTTCCAAGGTAGGTAAAATTCTCTGCCCTTTTTACATTTTTTGCTATTTATATATTTGAAATCCAAGCTGCTCTGTCTTTTTGTTTCTCTGAGATATTATTTCTGTTTTATTGACATTTATTTGGAGTCCCACTGCATGGTTAAACCCACACTTCGTGGCATCTCGTGACGGTAACACATTTGAGATTAAGGACTTGTCATCTGAGAGTACACGGGTTAGCGTAGACGACTTACAGGAACTCCAAGGTACTTTGAGAGGGAGGAAAATCGGGAAAATGATGCATCTTCTACTTCTTTCTTCTTCTTCTTCTTCTCATCCACCTCCTCCTCCTTCACCTCCTGCCTTTGCAACCCTTTCATCACCTACCCTACCTGTTAATGAGTACAGACAATAGCATCGCTCAGCAACTTGCCCCACTGTTACTTGTGTCTGACCCTGTCAAGAACACTTTCCTGATCTTAACATTCATCCAGATTCGTTTTATAGGTAAGATGTTGTGGAGAGTGTGGACAGTTTTACTGGCAGTAGCTGCATTCGGATCATCTCTGGAGGATGAGGATAGAGATGCGGTCCTCCGCCCAGGGACACTGGTTAAGCCCTGGGGACAAGCAATGTTAGTGGAGGACGTCATCTCAGTTAGTTTTGATCTTCAGAATTTGATGATGGGCACACAAGAACTCCCCAAATTCACCAGTCAACTGTCTACCATTTGATCCCTACTCGCCTCCATGGTAAACCAACATGCTAATGGATCTCAGGTAGTGGGGTGTTCGTAGGGAACCTTAATTTCAGAAGGAAGAGGACAACGAGCGTTGACGTCAGCAGCATCTCTATTCAAACGTTTCGACATTTAAAATGTTATCATCAGTGATCTAAAAATGGGAAACAAAAGCAAATCTCATCATGGAATAGAAAACATGTAGATGAGAGAAAAAATGCTCTATGTAACAAGGTCTTAACAGCATTGATTTTAAACATTTTGCAACAATAACTGAAAAAACTGCTACCCAAACCTGAGAAAGAAGGCTTACGGATCACAGAACATAGGAATTTACCATTATCTCTCCTAATTACAGTAGGATATCTAAAAATGGGAGACAACCATTGGACGCTGTTTCAATCGTGAACTGTATATTACCATGACGAGATTTGCTTCCTAATAAAATATTTCGTAAATAATGGCTTTAATGATAACTTGTTTTTTCGTCTTGTAAGGAATTTTCTTAAAAACCATTACATGCCTAAACAACAAATCTCTATTGCTAGTAAGGAGGTAATTTATCTCAGTTTACCTTACTTGGGTGATATTTCGGTTCAAATGAAAAACCGGTTGATTCACAGCCTTGTTAAATTTTATCCTCAAATTGACTTTAAGATTATACTCAGTAATCCATTCAAAATTGGCTCATTTTTTCACGTTAACCCTAGATAGGTAATGTGGGGTCTCAGAGACCCCAGTCCCCGAAATTTAATTTTAAAAAATATGAGCATAAGGTCTACAGATCTGTCCGTCTCACTACCTTCCTGCCTAGTGATGCTCTTCATGGGGATGATGGGGTCATAGCTGTACCTGGCTCTGATTTTGCTCTACAGAGCCATTGGGGTATGTTAGACCCCCAGATTACCTATAATGTAACCTCAGTTGAGCCCTCCTGTGATTTTTTTATTTCAATTTTCTGTCTTTCTCCTTTTGTATACAGAAGGTCCCAACATCGGTCTACTGCAGACCACCCAAGGAATCATGATATTACTTTAAATTTTGCAAGATTTAATTTTAAAATTTTTATACATAAAATTTAACAATTTTTGTATAAACTTTAAAAAAATATATATTTTTTCAATTAAACTTTATTTTTTCTGGCCCTGTTTACAGATAAGGGGTTGAATTATTTGTGTATTGAAGGATTTTGAAATATCTCAAACGGAAGTTTTTTTTTTTTTTTTCCGTGGGGTCTGTCAGACCCCACGTTACCTAATATAGTAACAAAATCAAGATTACCTATCTAGAGACCCTGTTCTGACCGACCTCCGTTCGTCTGTTGTTTATTGTTTCACTTGCCCAGGTTCCCAGGCCGGGTATATTGGTAGCACAATCCGTGCTTTCAAGATTAGGACAGACGAACATATGGGTCAGTCAAGCAGGACAGGCCGACGACTCAGGTCCCCTCCTCACTCAGCAGTAAGAGACCATTGTGAATCTTGTGATATCTTACTTAAAAAGGAGTATTTTAAAATATTAGCTTCTTCATCAAATAATAACTTTAAGATTGCTAGAATCAATATATATAAAGTCCCATAATCCATCTCTAAATAACACTATGTCTGCAGTACCTCTATGTTATGTATCTGTTTTAGAATCCTCTCACGAGCTGAACTGAGAAGACAGGACGATCAATCCAGCAGCTGAACTGGACAGGAGATGGACGGTTACACCAACCACCCACCATGGCAGCCAAGATCATAGGTCAAGTTAAGTGGTACAATGTCCGGAGGGGCTACGGTTTTTTGATATGCCGTGACACGGGGGGTGAAGTGTTCCTCCACCGGTCTTCCATCGTGGCCACCAACCCAGCCCACCCTGTGCCTTCTGTTGCTGCTGGCGAAGTGGTGGAGTTTGTGGTGAAGGAGGAGGAGGATAAGGGCCCTGCAGCTACTTTTGTCATCGGCCCTGCAGGCCAGGCAGTGTGGGGTTCTCTCCACGCCCTCCCCCGTCGTAGACGTCGTCGTCAACCTCCACCTGCTGCTCCTGCCTTCTTCCCTACCTCCTCTGCCTCTACCATCATAGCCATGTGTATGGAGGTTGCCAAGGCTTTCTCTGGGGGAGATCTGGCAGTTTTTGCCCAGCGCCTGCCCATCATCTTCCAGGCCAATGGGCTCCCTGCCATCTCTATCCCCGAATCTTTTTCCTCCACACCCATGGTGCAGAGGAGGTCTGGGAGAAGGGCTTCTCGACGTCGTCCTGGGCCGTGTGCGACCCCCACCTCCTTGGTCCCGAGGGTGCTGCAGCTGCAGTCCTCTACTCCACCGACGAGGATACAGCTGTCGGACCATGCCCTCTCCCGCCGGTCTGCCTCTCAGTCCCTTTCAGAGGTCGTCATGGACGTGGGGGATGTTGCACACTCCTCGCCATCTGAGGCTGCAGCTCCTGTTTCTTCTGGAGTGCATCCTGCTGTGCCTCCACCTCCACCATCACCACTACCATCACCACCACCACCACCACCACCAGAGGACTAGGCACCAGAGAGCCCCAAGCCTTCCCGGTCGTCACGGCACATCTCTTGGCATGACTTTGCCTCCCTTCCACAGCTGGGCCTTGAGATCTTCGAGGACAAGCTGAGCCATTACCAGGACCTGGCGCCGGAGGAGCCTGACGAACGGGAATTTACCAAGGGGGACTTCCGGCAAGCCTTGCTCTCCTTCAACGAGCTGCGCCGGGGATCCCTCCAGGCTGTTACTGACCCCGAGGAGTGTCGTATCATCTCCTACACCCTCGGGGTCATGAAGTCCCACCTTTCCGCTGGTCCTGACTCTGACTCTGAATCTGGATCCCGTTCCTCGACTGTATAGTAACCGATCTTTCTGCCACTGCATCCCTCTAGCCTTGGCCATAAAGTTTTTGCCATAACCTGCCTGCCCTACTGTTTCTGCTCCATCTCGTGCCTCATATTGTGGACTGTGTGCGCGTGGGTGCATTTGTATGCGTGTATATGTATGTGCAGTATATGTATGTGTATATATATGTATGTGTATGTATATATAATGTGTATACCCTATGTAATTGTTTGGCTTAATGGCCACATTAAGGCCGATAGCCATAAATCAAAAGAAGAAAAAGAAGAAATCCTTTCCCATACCCCTATTTTACTTTCGTCTTATGTAGACCGTATGTCTCTGTGTGTATTTTCACTTGCACATTATTGTGATTTTAGTGTTTTTGACTTGTTTTTTGTTTCTCATTTTTAGATCACTGATGATGACATTTTAAATGTCGAAATATTTGAATAAAGATGCTGCTGACGTCAACACTCGTTGTCCTCTTCCTTCTGCTAATGGATCTTTTGGAGTTCCACTGTATGAACCTATTAAGTGGAAATTGTTTGGATTGAGAAAAGATTCCTTTGGTTAAATGTTTCCCTGCCTCGTAGTGGCCCTGTCGGAAGAGCACATTCACGTGTAAAGTGATTTTTTTTTTATATTAGTGATAAAGTCCTTGGTTGTGTTTTTGGCTTTGCAACATCTAATGGTTTGTTAGCTTATCACGAACAATTAGAAACATTTGCTTCAGCTTTGGAAGCACAGGATAGGTGCTAAATCTTCAACGTAAGTTGCTAGGTAATGCTGTCACACATATGAATGAAATGGGTACCCAGCTGATCATATATTCGGATGTCTTAGAAAAATTGAACGGTAAATTTAATATTACCACTGAAATCCTGTATAAAAGCTTTCACCTTGAATCATTGTCCTTGTACCTCGAATCAGTTATGCTACAAGTAGAGAATTTTATTCATCTGTTAGTAGATGCTATGAATCGTCATGTTACCTTCGAACTTGTTCCGATCTCAGACCTTCGTTTAGTTTTGGAATTGGCTAGCACTAACTTTAGTCTTGATCCTATCTTTTCATTCTCAAGTCTACAGTAGAACTGTACTATCCGATATTAGAAGCTACTTTCCTTTCCACATATATTACTGTCCATATTCCTGTTTGCTCTGCATTTTTCTTTGATCTCTTCCAACTAATTCCCTTCCCTCCACTTTACAATGACACTCTTTATACTGCATCTGTGTACTCTAACGTTTTTCTCCCATCTCCCGACCGTATGTCTGTAGCTTATTTCCCGTCAGATCGCCTGCACTTGTGTTCACATGTTACATAGTCCTTTCGTCTATGTCCACAATTTCTTTGTAATATCCTTCCCATCGCAGCTTCCCCTTATAAGATGCCTTTGGACATAATCATTTGGTCAAGACTACTGGTTTACATGTTTTTTCACCCCTGCTCCCAACGTATCCGTCTTTCATACCCACTTAGACTATAATATACATTACTTTTATTTTCGTACCCCTTCATTTGTTAGTATTACTTGTTCGAACTCCTGTCAAGTTACTCGAAGCTTCTAGTCTTTCCATTGCCCCAGACCATTGTTCTATCAAGTCAAAATATCGCTCTACGTACCGAACCTCTCAAGACTGTGCTATTTCTTTCACATTACTTTGAAATCTTTGCACCTACAAATATCTCTTCTGTTCTTCCCAGCTAGACATGATTACTTATCTAAACAATTCTGACTCTGTGAATATTCAGATATCTCGCATCCTGAATCATCCATTTTTAAGCCTCCATTTTATATATCTTCCTATTGCATTTACTCTGCTCTGATTTTGGCTCATGGGGGTTTTTGTTCATTGCTGTGTTAAACGTATGGGAGACTCCATGAGATTAGGTTACAACATGGAGCAAGGAAAACGGTGAAACTTGTTGAATGTGAAAGTGACGAGAACAATTTGCAACTTGACACTGAAGGTATAAAGACTTTTGAGTGGGACTATGATAAAATGAACAAACCACGGCCCACTCCACCTCTGTTTGACAGTGTTGATTTGTGTGATGATGTGTGGACACCCAACTAATTATGCGAACGTTACCTAGTTATTATGAATCATTATTCTCTCGCGATCCCATTGTGATACCTGCATAACCACCTGTTATGTAATTTTATTGTTCATCACTGTAATATATATCAGTATGGTACCATTCTTTTCTCTATGCACTTTAAGTTGGTTAGATATTTTACCCGTTTATTAGTATACTCTTACTATTAGTTTAATAAATTATCATATAAATATAATTCACTTATAAATGCGGTTTCTATGTATGTAGATTAAATTAGATATTTCCCCTGTTGACCAGTATATTTACTCTTATTAGTAGTATAATATATTATCATACAGTTTTCTTTATCATACACTTATAACAATGTTGTTTTACTTTTTAAATTCTATCTATCTATTGCCAGACGCCTCAATCCCGTTTGGGATGGCCACAAACAAATCGCCTCCAAGTCGCCCTGTCCCCCGCCATTTCACTGCCCTGCTCCCAACTCACAGCCCCCTCTCTCATATACCTCTCCACCCCATCCCTCCATCTCATCCTCGGCCTCCCCCTCCCTCTTCCCCCCTCCACCTCACTCACCTACACTCTCTTCGTCAATCTTTCACCCTCCATCCTCACCACATGGCCAAACCACCTCAGTGTGTTCCTCATAACGCTTCTTATCACATCCACATCCACACCACAACGCTCCTTTATATCCTCATTCGTCAGCCTGTCTCTCCATGTGACTCCACAGGCTCCTCTTAAATAACTCATTTCCATTGCTCTCACTCTTGACTTGTGTCCTTCCATCAACGTCCAAGCTTCACCTCCGTACGTTAGAGTTGGTATCACAATACTGTCATGTAGTAACTTTTTCACTTCCATGCTCACTTCCCTGTTTCTTATCACTGCTTTCAAAGAACCAGCAACCTTTCTTCCCTACTGTACCCTTTCAAGCACTTCACCCTCCAAACCTCCATCCTTACTCATCACACTACCCAAGTACTTAAACGTACTCGCATTTTCCAATTTCTCACCATCCAACCTCGCTGTACATTCAGTGACTTCACCTCTCTCAAAGACCATCACTTTACCCTTCCCTACATTCACCTTTAGATTCCGTTTCTTACACACTCTCCCAAACTCATCCACCAAGTCTTGCAGCTCCCCTTCATCTTCACTCAACAACACAGTATCATCTGCAAACAACAGTACAGGGAGTTTCCAAACACTAACCTCTCTCACCAGGGCCACTCCAACATCCACTACCCTACCTTGTATCTCTTTTATTACCCCATTAATGTACAGATTGAACAACCATGGAGACATGGCACATCCCTGTTTCAACCCAACTTTCAAAGAGAAAAATTCACTTAGTTCACCATCCACACGCAATGCAGCCGTTGCACCATCGTACATACTCTTCACAGCATTCAACAACTTCCCATCTACTCCATATATTCTTAACACTTTCCACAATCCTTGTCTATCCACCCTGTCATATGCTTTCTCCAAATCCATGAAAGCCGCATACAACTTCTTTCCCTTCTCTAGAAACTTTTCCACTAAATATCTAAGAATGATTTACTGATCTACACAACCTCTTCCCTTCCTAAAGCCTCCTTGTTCTTCTCCAACTAATTTCTCTGTTCTTTCTCTAACTCTGTCAATAAGTATCCTACCATACACTTTTCCTATTATACTAAGAAGACAAATGCCCCTATGATTACCACACACTTCTTTTTCCCCTTTTCCATTGTACAAGGGAATAATTATACCTGACTTCTAATCGCCCGGGACTCTACCTTCCTCCCAGGCCAATCTGCACATCTTCCACATCCATTCTACTACTATCTCTCCCCCATGCTTCAACATTTCATCACACACTCCATGAATTCCTGGGGTTTTCCCCGATTTAACTTTATTCATTGCTTCCACAACTTCTATCCTACTGATTTATTCCTGTCTTCTCACCTCCCTCCTTCTCCCAGCCATTCCCCAGCCACTTATACTCGCATTACTTCCATCCTCTTTGTTCAACAATTCCTTAAAGTGTTCTCTCCATCTGCTCACTTTTTCTCCCTTTTCCACTAGTAATCTACCATTTTTTTCTTTCACTCCCCTGCTAATTTCACTTCCACCTTGTCCTACTCTTTTCACCTCTTTCCAGAACATTTTCTTACAGTCCCTCCACTTTACACACAAATTCCTTCCAAATTCCTCATCCACTCTCTTCTTACTCTCTCTTACTAATCTTTTCACCTCTCTCTTTCTTTCTACATATAACTCTCTCTTCCGCCTCTCAACTTCTTCCATGCCCCTATTTCTCATCCATTCATTGTATGCTTTCTTCTTTTGTGCCACAGCCTGTTTCACCTCTTCAGTCCACCATGCTGTTCCTTGCACTCCCCCTCCGTCTTCTCTTCCTTCCACACACCACATCACATGCTGCACATATTTCTTCTGTAAATATCCTACACACACCTTCCACGTCTCCCATCTGCTCCAATTCAAATTTGCCCAATCGTTCCTCCACTTCTCTCTTATACTCTGCCTTTTTCTCATCCTCTTGTAACCTTTCCACTCTCCTTGCAACTACTCCTTCCTCTCGTCTTTCCCTTCTTCTATTCCTCCATCTTACTTGAATTCTAATTCTGGCCACCACCAAGTAGTGGTCAGAAAGTCCACTCCCCCAACCTCTATAAACTCTTGCATCCATTAAACATCTTCGCATCCTTTCATCCACACACACATAATCAATCATTGCCTTCCTTTCATTCAGTTCACCACCCACCCTTCTCATCACTCGCCATGTATACCTGTGGATCATTTTATGCCTGAAGAGGGTATTGGCTATCACCAACCCCCTCCCAGCACAAATGTCCACTAACGCACTCCTATTCTCATCTATCTCAGCAGGCACACCCCACTCACCAACTATTCCATCCACCTTCACATTCCCAACTTTACCATTCATATCACCAATCAAAAACACTCTCTCATTCCTTCCAAACTTTTCCATGCACACTTCTACATTTGTCCAGAACTCTTCTCTCACTCTTCTAGCACGATCTTGCGTTGGCGCATACACACACACAATCGCCCACATTTGTATTCCAACTTTCAACTTTACCCACACAATCCTTGACCCAACTGATCCATACTGTCTTATGCTCCTCTTCCATCTTTTACTCACAACTCTACATACTCCTTCCTTTGCCCTCTCATTCTCACCTACTCCTGCACATATACCCCATCCATACTCCCATTCTCTCACACTTTCTCCTCCCCATTTTGTTTCAGTTATTCCACATACATCCACTTTCGCACCCTCAAGCACCTGGACAATCTCTCTCTCTTTCACCTCATCATTCGCTCCCCTTACATTCCACGTTCCGATAACCATGTCCTTTGTCCAGTCCTTGGTCGTCATCGTTTGGTCAGTCCTTGTCCGAGGCTTATTGTTTGTTTTTTTAGTTAGTTGTTTTCCGGGGAGGGGCACTAACCCTCCGCCAACCCTTTTAGTCGCCTTTTACAACAAGCAGGGATACTGGGGGAGTATTCTTGAAAAAAAAACCTACCCCCTAGGGGTTAATCTATTTCAGTAAAAAAAAAAAAAAATATTGGGAGATATCTGGATATCCGCTTCACTAGAGTGGGGGGGGGGGAATTAAAGACGAATGACCGGATGTTCCTTGCTGAGCCATCTGTGGGCTTCCTGAGTCAGTCTGAGGCCAGCAGACCTCATGCAAAATCTGCTGGAGAGACCTTTTTTTTTCTGTAGACAGTGTAGTCGTGACACACAAAGGAAACTCTACCTATGCCCTAAAAGACTGAATGAGAGTTAGGGATCAATTATACTCTGTGGATGTAACATCTAATTCTACATAAAACATCCAGTAGGAAGACGGAGTCTTTAGAATCAATCTGAAATCCTGATGGTAAATCTACTGGTCCGTATCTCGAATCAAGACGACTGTGAGAATTCTTTGTAGGTCATCTTGGATATGTACAAGGAGAGCACAGACATTAGTATGTAGTAGCTCTAGGAAATAAACATTTTAAGAGTTTGATTGTGCTGGAAGACGTCCGAATTTAAAAACGTTACCGTCTAGACGGATCTAGAATTTCAATCCATCATCATGATTCATGTTGGTGACTTAAAAGGGTGACTGCAGTGAGACTAATGTTGATAATGACGGGAGCTAGAACACATTCTTGCTTTGCTCTCACGTCCTCGTTGAAGGGTTTCGACTTGTTCCAACTTACGAACACACAGGCATGCATGTTGTCATGCAGGCTCTTCAGGATGATAAGAAATTTGCTTTGAACTCCTCATTTTGAAAGAGCATTCCATAAAACTTCTCTGTTGACAGTGTAAAATGCTTCTGCATGAATGATGAATGTAATGTGTAAGTCATGGTTCTGTTCGTGGCTTTTCTATTATGTCTGTTGAGCAACAAATATCACATCACAGATGCTTTGTTCCTTCCGTAATCCACATTGTGTTTCAATATTATGTTGACTCAGTCAGATGTTTTGTCAGAGTAAGTGGCCATCCCCTTTGATTAGTTCAAATGGCTTGCCATGAGGACCATGGCTTTTGTTACAGTATTTTCCAGAAATCGGATGGCCTGAACAGTTTCCACAAGTGTACGTGTGACACTGAGATCTGTCATTTAAGGATATTGTGCTCCCTTGGGTGCCTTCATTTCAGGAAGGTATTGAAGTGTTTTGCCCATATTTCTCAGATCGCTTGCTTGTCTTCCAGGAGCTTTACTCTAGCTGATCGAATGAGGGCTACATTGTGTTTGCTTGGCCCATAGATTTTTATGGACTTGGAGAACCCATATTTGTCATTAATATCAGCAAGCCTTTGATTCTATTTTGCTTGCTCAGTTTACCATTTCTTCCCCATAACAAGCAAGCAGTCTTTGGTGGGTTTCATGTCTGAGTTTCGGGAATTCACGGTTAAGGAGCTAGGATGAGCCAACCAGTTGTTATGTGCTCTAATCTACAATGCAAGGGCACATATGCCCTCAGCATTTTAAACAATTCAGCCTCCCACACTCCTAAATCTGTGTTGTAAGCATAGCGGAGAAATGTCAGAAGTCAGCGAGATACGTTATTACTTCGATTTTACTTTGAATGTTTGCAATGACTTCTCAGTGTTGCAGGACATATATCTACGTCACTGGCGTTTTAGAGCAGGACGTATATCTACATCCCTAGCGCGGTACAAGTTATGGTGGTAAGTAGAAAAGTCTAGAGTTTCTGCTGCACTGCTTTGAAGCAGTGCCTTAATGTTCAGCCACTCTGCATCTAAGTTTGTTGTATTATTGCTTGGTCAAGTAGTGGGCACTGAGACAATCTGTTAGTAATACTGCTGCAGAAGGTGTTACAAGTTGCTGCACCCTATAAAATACAATGGTTTAAGTCCTTGGAGGATGGTCTATGGCCCATCTGTGGGCGTAAGATTAGTTGCAGTTTGATTAGTATAAGATGATGGATTCATCCATGTAGTCTTGTACTTGTTTTTAAGTTGATAAATGGTGTTAATGATGACTGGATTATGTTCCAAGCATAAGAATAATAGTCTAATGTCATTCTTGTTCATGTCACTACACCATGGCAACATATAATGCCTGGCTAGTGGTGATCATCTTTTCCTACTCTAGCATTAAAATCTACATGTAGGATCAGTTTGCCACTATCTGGTACTGAGAGGGTTGCATTGAGAAAGGCATAAAATGATTCTTTAACTGTGTCCTTTGATTCAAGCTCTAGGGCTTAGGCAATGATGAATATTGCATATTGATCTTTAGAGAGTGGTATGCTCCAGTAGGGCATATCATACTCTAGGTTCAGGTTTGAATTTTGACGAAATAGAAATGGGTACAGTGTATTCCTATGTAAAACTGAATTTCAAGATTGTGTATATTCTAGAACTTAAGGAAAAAAAATCATCAAAATCTTGAGTTTCTACTTTGAAGGCTGCCTCACATGGCCTCAGGGCACTTGAACCATAGAGGGCCACCGTTTCACCATTACTTTTTTGAATGGATGCTTTTCTTTGTTTTCTTAAATGTTTCAGTGCTTCAGGGTGTTGAGAAAATGTTTTGGTTTCACAGAAAAGTATTTTTTTTTTAATTTTTATTAAAAAAGCAGACCTGGCTCACCAGTTCTATTCTGCTGCTCTCTGTGTCATTCTGTGTGCTCTACTTCTCTAATGTGAGACCATCGTGAAATGCTGCCAGTGGTCGGCCTCTTACAAAAAAATCATAAGGATGTCCAGCTTCAACCGAACATCATTAGCATTTCTTGCCCTCACTCACCAGTCTATACTCTCATGATTGTACACAGCTTGAAAAGCAGTTGATACTTCTTTTACAGGTCTCTCACAGGACTGAGTGTGAATAGAGCAAGGGTCCAAGTTGGGGGAGTCTTCCTGAAGTTGTTGAGCTCAGTCAGGGTCATCGTGCAGGTAAAAATAGGCTAGTACATCTCCTCTGATGCCTAGTTGACTAAATTCTCAGGTGAAGTGACTTGCAGACTGACTTAAGAATTATTATGAGGTCTCATAGTTGTATCACCAAAGTCTCTTCATTCTCTAATCCTCTCTATCTGCCTCACACCAAAAGCTCCCTGTTGCTCATCTTTGCTGCACAAGAACGAAGTCAGAATTTTCATAGAATGTGGATGGTAAGCTCCTCATATCACTACTGCAGAGATGATGTTCGTGACCTCGGGGGTCTGGTTCCTCGGCAGCCTTAAATTTGAAACAACATGCCCCGGACCAACGTTGAGATCGTGCTTCACTTTGACGTCATAGTACATTTTGAAGTAGAAGTTAAGACAAAACTTCAACGAGGACCTTGAGCCTTTTCAGCACCTTCCCCTTCAGGTTGTTGTTCCTCGTCTACAACATCAATATGGCCTATGCAGTTGTGAACCACGTGGACTGGTTAAGAGGATCACACTTGAGACCAGCAGGCTGTGGACTGGTGATTCCAGACTTGATGGTTTTAATTAGAATGTACCTGTTGTGCTGGTCTGTGGGGAGAGATTTGAGTATATTTTCTGGCATCTCTATGATCTCTTCCTTTCCTTCCACTGGTGTGAAGCTGAAGTTGATCTCGAGTTCATTCACTACCTCAGGTAGTTTCCCAATAGGTCTACTGAAACCTTACAGGAGAGTTACAGAACCATCCAGATTGATGATTAAGATCCTCAGACTGAGTTCGTTCACATGGAGCTGGCAGATCACCCAGTGTCACTTGCTACCTGGCATCTTCTATAACAGGGTTATAAAACCGCCAGACCTCTCTGTGTCGGTATTAGTTGAGTCTATTCCTATCATTAAAAGACTCTCATCAGCTTCGTGAAATGTAAGCTACTCATGCAGGCCCTGAGCAATCGTATGAGCAGGCATTTCTCCTTCCTCGGCTTTCTCAAGAGTGAAGTGAAAGAGGTTCTTTTCTTGAGACTCCCACGCATAGTTTAATGCTCCTCCATTACTGTGTCAGGATGAAATCTCCTTGTCACTTCTCCATATTTCAACATCTTAATCTTTGTATCCTGCTTACCATCAGAGGATATACCAAAGATTGCACCTGTCTTCTGGCTGAATTCTTCAACTGATGAGGTAATTACTTCCACTTTGGCCCTCTAACCTTTTATGCCATTCATAGCCAAGTAAGCCTTATTTTTGAAAGATGTCCTACCTTGATAAGGTCATTCAGGAAGCCTGTGGAAGTTCCAGCTACTGGGACATTCGCAACCTTGTACCTCAAAACTACTGAAGCTGTATCTTGGATCTTCATGTTGTTTCGTGGAGCTTAAGTTTGAGTTTCAGTAGCCACTTCAGCGGGGCTGTCCATATAAGATTCAGTTGCATCAGTGTTGCCATAGGTTTCTTTTGCAACTTCTTCCAAGTTTGGCTCTTCGTCCTCCTTAGAGCGCATCCACACGTGCACTCGAACATAATATGTTGGCAACACAGCTGGCAACATGTTCGAAAACATGTTTGCAGCAGTATTTGGACAGATGTATGCAAACATGTTTCAGTGCAGCTTTGAACACTGGCAGCAGAGGTGATGGGATAAGTGTGTTCATACAAGGCAGCTGAGACCTCATCATGATGCTGCCAACATGATCTGGACGCGTTGTTCCCAACATGTTTGCAGTGTGTTCGTTACTGTGTTGCTTACATGTTGCCAACATTTGTTTGAACACACGTGTGGACGTGCTCTTAAAGTCGCCCATGAGAAGCTCCTCTTCAGCAGCCTCCTGTTTCTACTTCCTCTTCACAGCAGCAGCTTCTTCAGCCTCTTCATTCTTCAGTTCTTTGATCTGTCTCCTATTTTCTTTGAAGTCTACAGAAGACATCGGGATTCTTGATGCTTCAGAAATCTTTACTTTCTGTTAGTACAGCCACTCAAGATCCAGTTTAGGAACATTCCTTCCAAAGGACAGTCACAGTTCACATGGGACTTGAATGAGCATCCTGAGCACCCACTGTCCACTGAGCCACTAAAGAAGGTCTGATGATTACAAACACAAGCTTCACGGAGATTATCCAGATCAGCCATCCTCTTCTCTTTAGTAGCAGACTTACTTCTCCAATTATTAACGTTTGTCATCTCCTATCACTTCGAGAAGGTCTTATATAAGAGTGGTTTGTCAGTTATTGCCAAAGGCGGGGAGAACTTTACATTTGGCTTCTTCAACTGAGTCATCACAAGTGAAGATATCTCGTCAGTCATCTTTTGCAGACGGTATTTAGATCTTTGGATTTCATTACTGAGGAGCTCTTCCTCATGCAGAAGTATTCCTTTCAGAAGGACGGCTCTCCAACTTGGCATCTCGCAGAGAATAAACTTGCCTGGGCCCACAAAACACTAAATGTTTGATCTTGTGAAATTCCTGGTTTTATGGGTGCATTAGGCCTTCATGTCAAATAACACTGTAAGCTGATCTGTTTTATCCTCGCTCCTGCCTAACCTGTATCATACCCTATCCCGCCTAAGCCAGTGGAGCTTGTCCCTATATATATGCATACTGACATATCTGCCTAAATTGTTGGCGTTTGTCTCCACTGTCAGGGCTGTGAGAGGGGCAAACTGACCCCTTCCTTTCTGACTGCATGATCAGTTTCGCAAGTTTCATGAAATTTATGACATTGAACAACCAGTCAGAAAGGAGGGGGTTATTCTGCCCCTCTCACAGACCCCACAGTGAAGACGAGCTCCGTCAATTTAGGCGGATACGTTTGTGTTTCAACACAGAACAGAAATAATCAATTTTGACCAAGCAAATGTAGTTTTACTGAGAACCGGTAGAAAAGATATCTTTGTTGGAATTAAATTTTACGTAAAAATACATAATTACATGAGTGAAAACAGGACTTGAGATTATATGATATGCCCTGTTTTCACCAGGACATCAGCCTCCCTGATATACCCTCAGACAATCCTTGGATCATCAGTAGCAGATTGTTTCAGACTGCTAAGTCAATACAAAAATTTCTTCTTACATTGCCCTGGTATTCCCTCCAGAAATTGGTATATCCTCCTCCTGCTTTTATTAGCTTGTCCTCTCCTGAGAGACGAGTCTCTTTTCATCTTTTCGGTTCATGGGCAATAAGGGAAGTCCTACAGTTTAGTCCTGTGTCTTGGTCAGTATCAAGCAAGGTTCGTATATTCCAGGTACCAAGAGTCAGAGGGATTCTTTTCTTTTTTCAATTACAATGCGGGATGCTTTGACAGGCCTGGTTATCTGCCCAGGTACTCCAGAGCAGTAGATGTATAGGTTTCTTTTTCTCAACCCCGTTGGGGTAAGCTGTTTGGCGTCTATTTCTGACTGCTTAATAGCACTGGATGCTGCCGAAGGCATAAGTTGCTACTATGCCATTCATAGCAGCAACCTCTGGTCTAGTCCTGCCTATGTGCAGGGCTCGAGCTAGCAGCTTCCAGTGACATACATGACATGTCACCATCATCATATTCTGTCATCATAGGCCTTTGAACTTTGATGAAAGAATGAAATGGGAGGTGAGTATAGCAGTGGGCTTGCACAGTGAGTGGATTTGGCATGATGGTGAGGGTGCACAGTCTTTACCACCACATGACTTGGGCCTTCTCAGCCTATGATGGTGGAAATGAGATTCACAAAATTCACCTACTGATCAGGGTTGCAGTAGTCTGCCAGGAGCTGTCTGTCAGCCCTTGACTTCCGTGGGACTTAACTCACTGATTTTTCGTTTGAGGTTTACTTCCATAGCATTACCCTGTCCAGGACAATTCACAGGACAGTGGACAAAGGAACACTTAGTCTGACACTTCACCGATCGCCTCTCCAGCATGGGTAACCCTATCCTGCTGACTGGGTGGTACAGCCAGGGAAAGTTCCGCATTACCCACCTCCCAAACTACTGGCATTAGACTGGTGAATGTGAAGCAGCAGCCAGACCTCACATGTGTGGTAACTCTGAGTGTGAAGGAGGGAGGGGGCGGATTGGGGGCAGAGGAGGGTTTAGTGATAGATGGGGAATCAAGTGTAATGTATGACTTGGAAGGTGTGTTGGAGTTAATTTACTAAGTGTAGATGAAATTATGATGCTAGCATTATAGGAAAAAAAAAATACATAAACATCTATAGAGCTAGTGTTGTCAGGAAAGTATGGAAGTTTGCTGGGTTCGGACAGAGATTTGAATGTTTCCTCCCTACTCGTCTTTAACATGAGACACTTCTCCAGATCTTCATAATGATATAAATTAACATTTTGTGATGAAAACAAAACCACTATATATATATATATATATATATATATATATATATATATATATATATATATATATATATATATATTGTTACATAGCCTATGATTTCATCATCCTTTGTGTAATTTTAACGCACAGTATGCTGCATGTTTGATCACGATCGTGTTCTGCCTCAGTCCCCCCCTTCTACCGTTATAGTAGAGTAAGTCGTCCTTTCTGTTGTTCAGAGCGGGATTTTCAACTCTTTGTCCCCATGGCTTCATTTGCGCTTCCTTCTTACAAGTTGTATCAAGCTCTGCCGGCCTCTATATAATGAGCTCAGTCTCTGCATCATTGCCACTTAGATCTGCTCCTCATTTTGTTCACATCTCTGTCCTCCCCTGTACAGTTATTATTATTGTGAGTGCTCAAGAATCTCCAAACATCTAGCAGCTGTGTGTAATTTGAGTATAAGTGTTGTTTCATTTTGTTCTTGTACTGTATAGCATAAGTTTAATTTGTAGGCCTAGTGAAGTTTTTGTAATTCATGTAGGGTTCTTGTCGTTAGCCATTCTTCATAATAGTTTGTATCTGTAATAATTTATCTGGCATTCACTGAGCATTACCCAGTGTTTTTTCATTTTATTAGGGCTGACTTAGATAAATTTACTCTTGCTAATTTCGTGTTAATAGAGGCTATTGCAGTTAACCATATATTTAACCTGTTTTTTGCCATTACATTATCCTTATGAGTCCTGAATGTTTTGTTGTTAGTTTGAGCATTAAACTTTAACTTGTAATTTTACCTAACTCTTTTGTTTTGAACCTGGAACTTTACGGGACAGTAGTGACTCTTAGTATTCTCACTTAATGTGTACATTATCTTTCTCTGTTCTGTAACATAAATTTGGCGACCTCTCATCAGGATATTCAGGATATTATCATAAGGATATTGCTTGATATTTTGTGACTGTGATTTATTAATGATGTCTACTATTACTACACTTGATGAAGCCAAAATTTTTTGTCAAATGTGCAAACAGTGTGTGATGTAGAAAACAGAACAAAGAATGAACTTAAGCTTGTTGCTCAACAACTGGGAATTGCTGTTCGCTCTCATCATTCTAAAGATCAAATTGTTGATATGATTAATGAAAGCTTGTTTAATGTAACTCCTCCAAATTAGCAAACGCAGATTGAATTAGCTAAGTTACAGCTAGCCCTGCAGTAGGCTCGTGTGAAGGAAGCTGAATTTCAAGCACGTGCTAAGGAGGCTGAGTCTCAGGCTAAGGAGGCTTGTGTTAAGGAGGCAAATGCTCGTATTCAAGAGGCACAGGTACAGGCTCAGGCACAAATTGAACTTGCCAGGATTCAGGCTGACCATGAGTATCGCATGAAACAAGGTGGAACTGGATCATCTATCTCTGATGATTTTGATGTGGCTAAAAATGTTAAACTTGTCCCTCCTTTTAATGAATCTGATTTAACAAAGTATTTTCAGTTGTTTGAGAGGGTAGCTACAGGTTTTAATTGGCCAAAAAAGTATTGGCCAGTACTCCTTCAAACTGTTCTCACCGGTAAAGGTCAAGTAACTTATGCATCTTTGCCTCAGGATCAATGTGATAATTATGATGTAGTTAAAAGCTTGATTCTTAAGGCCTATGAGCTTGTTCCTGAAGCCTATAGAATAAAATTTAGGACAACTTACAAGCAAGATAACCAATCCCATGTTGAGTATGCAAAAATTAAAGAAGATCTGTTAGAGCAGTGGTTAAATTCTAAGAATGTGGATTCTGATTTTGGTAAATTTAAGCAGATGATTTTGCTGGAGGACTTCAAGAGGTGTATTTATAAAGATGTAAGCCTATATCTTGATGAGAGAAGAATAGATAATTTGTCTGATGCTGCAGTTTTAGCTGATGAATAGGTTCTCACTCACAAGAGATATTCTAAAGAAAAAGGGAAATCTGAGAGTCAGTACGTTGCCTCTACTCAGAGTACAGGTAACAGGAAAGAGAATAAATATGATGTTTCTCAGGAAGTAAATACCAGCTTCACCTCTAGATATCAGAAAAGTAAATGTACTTATTGTAGTAAGCTTACTCATACTACGGAGAAATGTTTCAGGAGACAGCGTGATGTGAACAAAAAGGAGTCTTTAAATATTCAGTCAATTGGTCTAGTGTCCACTCTTGAGAGTTCCCAGAATTCTTTAACTGAGTTAACTGAACGTGCTTTGAGGGGTAACTTAAATTCTCATGATGGAGCTCCTCTTTTGAGCAGTAACGTGGGTGACACTCTCAAGAGTTCATGTGCTAATTTCCTGTCTGATGGTTTTGTCAGTCCTCTGGACAGTAATGACAGGAAATCAGTTAAAATATATCGTGATACAGGTGCTTGCCAATCCCTTATGCTGACCAGTGTTCTAGGCTCTAATGTTAATTCCTCTGATGAAACTGTAATCTTACAAGGTGTAGGGAATAATTACTTCTCTGTCCCTCTGTGCAGAGTGAATTTAGAGTCTGGTTTTGTTAATGGTTCCGTTATGGTTGGGTTGGTTGAGACACTCCCAATGTCAGGTGTAACTTTCTTACTTGGAAATGATATTGGTGGAAGTCAAGTGTGTCCAGCTCCTCAGTTGTCTAGTGAGCCAGTGGCTGCATCCCAGGATTGTGGAGTCCCTGATGTGTTCCCTGCATGTGCTGTCACTAGGGCTAAGTCTAAAGTTACTGGTGATTTAGAGGATAATGATGATGATGATGTTATCCTAGCTGACACTTTTCTTGCTAATTTGGACCACTCACCAGATGAGGCAGTACCCCGTAGTGTTGATAATTTGTCTCGTCAAGAGTTGGTTGAGTTGCAGGTTGCTGACCCTGAGTTGAAAGGTCTAGCTAACTCTTCTTACAGTGAAGAAGAGTCAGCCGGTGCTTCTACTTGTTATTATATGAAGTCAGGAGTACTTATGAGGAAGTGGAGACCCCCAACAGCATCAGCCGACTGTGAATGGGAGGTTGTACATCAACTTGTCATCCCTCGTGTTTGTAGGCAGGATATCATTAGAGTGGCTCATGATTCCAGTTTGGCAGGACACCTTGGAGTGAGGAAGACTGTGGCACGCATTTTGAAACACTTCTACTGGCCAGGTATCTTCAGGGATGTTTCCTGGTATTGTAAGCCTTGTCACACCTGTCAAGTTGTGGGGAAGTGTAATCAGACCGAAAAGGTTGCACCTCTAGTTCCCATTCCTCCTTTTGAGGCACCTTTCACCCGTGGGTTGGTGGATATTGTGGGCCCTCTTCCTAAGACTTCTTCAGGATTTTCTTATGTGTTGACCCTGATTGATATGGCTACTCGTTATCCTGAAGCCATTCCACTTAGAAATATATCAGCAAAGAACGTGGTTAAGGAAAGGCTAGGGTTCTTCACAAAGTTTGGTCTGCCGAAGGAGGTACAGTCAGACCGGGCAAGTAATTTCATGTCAAACGTTTTCAAGCAGTCTCTGAAAGAGTTGGGCATCACCCAGATCACGTCTTCAGCTTACCATCCCCAGACCCAAGGAGCGTTCGAGAGATATCATCAAACACTCAAATTGATGCTCAAGAAATACTGTTTGGAACATCAGAAAGACTGGGATAAAGGTCTTCCGTTCGTTGTGTTTGCCGCAAGAGAATCTCCAAATGAATCACTGGGGTTCTCACCTTTTGAACCACTGTTTGGCCATGAAGTAAGTTACTCAAGGAATGCTGGTTGTCGGAGGAAGATGACATCAAGCTGCTGGAGTATGTGATGAAGTTCAAAGAACGGCTGTCCACTGCTTTACAGCTGGCGAGAGAGAATTTAGGAGCTGCTCAGGAGAAGATAAAGACTTGGTATGATAAGAAGTCCAGGTTACGCCACTTTCAGCCAGGAGATCAGGTTTTGATTCTGCTACCGGTTCATGGGCAACCTCTTCAAGCCAAGTTTAGTGGTCCTTATTTCGTGGAGAAGAAACTCAGTGATGTCAACTATGTCATCGCCACACCAGATCGTAGAAAGAACAAGCAACTTTGTCACATCAACACGCTAAAGTTATATCACAGGTGGGACGAAAATAATCCAGTCTGCACTGTAGCTGTTCCACCCGAGTCTGCAAGTGAAGCTCTCCCATGCAGTATGAGCCTGAGTGATAGTTTGGGGAAGAATCCTGATATCATGAATGATCTCCAGACTAAGCTTTCTCATCTACCTCCCGAGGAAAGGCAGGAGTTTTCGGCATTACTGCAGGAGTACCCGCAAGTTTTCCGTGCTACTCCAGGAAGAACCACTGTGTTGATGCACGATGTCGATGTTGGAGACGCAAAGCCAATTAAACTGCCTCCTTACCGTGTGAACCCAGTGAAAGTTCCTCTCATCCAGAAGGAGCTTGGCTACCTGGTGGACCACAAGATGATTGAGCCCTGTCAGAGCGAGTGGAGTTCTCCTGTCACTCTAGTCCCTAAGCCAGGTGGGTCACAGCAGCTTTGCATTGACTACAGACGTGTTAATCAGATAACCAAAACAGACACTTACCCTCTCCCTCGCGTGGAAGATTGCATAGACAAGATCGGAAAGGCTAGGTACATAAGTAAGTTTGATTTGTTAAAGGAATACTGGCAAGTACCTATGACTGAACGTGCTAGGGAGATCTCATGTTTTGTAACCCTAGGAAAGACTTTTGCATGTTCTGTAATGCCATATACAGATTGTTTTAGAGTAATAAGAAATTTCCTTTGTAAATTTCTTTTTTCTTTGTGGGGAGGTGTTACATAGTCTATGATTTCATCATCCTTTGTGTAATTTTAACGCACAGTATGCTGCATGTTTGATCACGAGCGTGTTCTGCCTCAGGCCCCCCCTTCTACCGTTATTGTAGAGTAAGTCGTCCTTTCTGTTGTTCAGAGTGGAATTTTCAACTCTTTGTCCCCATGGCTTCATTTGCGCATCCTTCTTACAAGTTGTATCAAGCTCTGCTGGCTCCTATATAATGAGCTCAGTCTCTGCATCATGGCCACTTAGATTTGCTCCTTATTTTGTTCACATCTCTGTCCTCCCCTGTACAGTTACTATTATTGTGAGTGCTCAAGAAATCTCCAAACATCTAGCAGCTGTGTGTAATTTCAGTATAATTGTTGTTGCATTTTGTTCTTGTACTGTATAGCATAAGTTTAATTTGTAGGCCTCGTGAAGTTTTTGTAATTTATGTAGGGTTCTTGTTGTTAGCCATTCTTCATAATAGTTTGTATCTGTAATAAGCTTATCTCGCATTAACTGAGCATTACTCAGTGTAAATTTCTTTTTTCTTTGTGGGGAGGTGTTACATAGCCTATGATTTCATCATCCTTTGTGTAATTTTAACGCACAGTATGCTGCATGTTTGATCACGAGCGTGTTCTGCCTCAGGCCCCCCCTTCTACCGTTATTGTAGAGTAAGTCGTCCTTTCTGTTGTTCAGAGTGGAATTTTCAACTCTTTGTCCCCATGGCTTCATTTGCGCATCCTTCTTACAAGTTGTATCAAGCTCTGCTGGCCCCTATATAATGAGCTCAGTCTCTGCATCATGGCCACTTAGATTTGCTCCTTATTTTGTTCACATCTCTGTCCTCCCCTGTACAGTTACTATTATTGTGAGTGCTCAAGAAATCTCCAAACATCTAGCAGCTGTGTGTAATTTCAGTATAATTGTTGTTGCATTTTGTTCTTGTACTGTATAGCATAAGTTTAATTTGTAGGCCTCGTGAAGTTTTTGTAATTTATGTAGGGTTCTTGTTGTTAGCCATTCTTCATAATAGTTTGTATCTGTAATAAGCTTATCTCGCATTAACTGAGCATTACTCAGTGTATTTTCATTTTATTAGGGCTGACTTAGATAAATTTACTCTTGCTAATTTCGTGTTAATAGAGGCTATTGCAGTTAACTATATATTTAACCTGATTTTTGCCATTACATTATCCTTATGAGTCCTGAAAGTTTTGTTGTTAGTTTGAGCATTAAACTTTAACTTGTAATTTTACCTAACTCTTTTGTTTTGAACCTGGACCTTTACGGGACAGTAGTGACTCTTAGTATTCTCACTTAATGTGTACATTATCTTTCTCTGTTCCGTAACAATATATATATATATATATATATATATATATATATATATATATATATATATATATATATATAGTTGAAAACAAAACCATATATATATATATATATATATATATATATATATATATATAGATATATATATATATATATATATATATACATATAAATATATATATATGTATATATATATATATATATATATATATTTTATATATATATATAAATATATATATATATATATATATATATATATATATATATATATATATATATAAATATATATATATAAATATATATATATTTTATATATATAAATATATATAAATAAATATATCTATATTTTTATATATATATAAATATATAAATATTTATATATATATATATATAAATATATATATATATATATATATATATATATATATATATATATATATATATATATATATATATATATATATATATATATATATATATATATAAATATATATATATATATATATATATATATATATATATATATATATATATATATATATATATATATATATATATATATATATATATATATATATATATATATATATATATATATATATATATATATATATATATATATATATATATATATATATATATATATATATATATATATATATTGTTACGGAACAGAGAAAGATAATGTACTCTTTAAGTGAGAATGCTACAAATCACTACTGTCCCGTAAAGTTCCAGGTTCAAAACAAAAGAGTTATGTAAAATTAGAAGTTAAAGTTTAATGCTCAAACTAACAACTAAACATTCAGGACTCATAAGGATAATGTAATGGCAAAAAACAGGTTAAATATATAGTTAACTGCAATAGCCTCTATTAACACGAAATTAGCAAGAGTAAATTTATCTAAGTTTGCCCTGATAAAATGAGATACCAGATAATACTCAGTGAATGCCAGATAAATTATTATAGATACAAAGTATTATAAAAAATGACTGACATAACCCAACATTAATCAAAAACCTCACTAGGCCTAAGAATTAACCTTATGCTACACAGTACAAGAAAAAATGCAATAATACTTATACTCAAATTACACACAGCTGCTAGATGTTTGGAGATTTCTTGAGCACTCACAATAATAATATCTGTACAGGGGAGGACAGAGATGTGAACAAAATGAGGAGCAGATCTAAGTGGCAATGATGCAGAGACTGAGCTCATTATATAGGGGCCGGCAGAGCTTGATACAACTTGTAAGAAGGACGTGCAAATGAAGCGATGGGGACAAACAGTTGACAATCCCGCACTGAATAACAGAAAGGACGACTTACTCTATTATAACGGTAGAAGGGGGGGACTGAGGCAGAACACGCTCGTGATCAAACATGCAGCATACTGTGCGTTAAAATTACACAAAGGATGATGAAATCATAGGCTATGTAACACCTCCCCACAAAGAAAAAAGAAATTTACAAAGGAAATTTCTTATTACTCTAAAACAATCTGTATATGGCATTACAGAACATGCAAAAGTCTTTCCTAATGTTACATAACATTAGATCTCCCTAGCACGTTCAGTCATAGGTACTTGCCAGTATCCCTTTAACAAATCAAACTTACTTATGTACCTAGCCTTTCCGATCTTGTCTATGCAATCTTCCACGCGAGGGAGAGGGTAAGTGTCTGTTTTGGTTATCTGATTAACACGTTTGTAGTCAATGCAAAGCCGCTGTGACCCACCTGGCTTAGGGACCAGAGTGACAGGAGAACTCCACTCGCTCTGACAGGGCTCAATCATCTTGTGGTCCAACAGGTAGCCAAGCTCCTTCTGGATGAGAGGAACTTTCACTGGGTTCACACGGTAAGGAGGCAATTTAATTGGCTTTGCGTCTCCAACATCGACATCATGCATCAACACAGTGGTTCTTCCTGGAGTGGCACGGAACACTTGCGGGTACTCCTGCAGTAATGCCGAAAACTCCTGCCTTTCCTTGGGAGGTAGATGAGAAAGCTTAGTCTGGAGATCATTCATGATATCAGGATTCTTCCCTAAACTATCACTCAGGCTCATACTGCATGGGAGAGCTTCACTTGCAGACTCAGGTGGAACAGCTACAGTGCAGACTGGATTATTTTCGTCCCGCCTGTGATATAACTTTAGCATGTTGATGTGACATAGTTGCTTGCTCTTTCTACGATCTGGTGTGGTGATGACATAGTTGACATCACTGAGTTTCTTCTCCACGAAATAAGGACCACTAAACTTGGCTTGAAGAGGTTGCCCATGAAATGGTAGCAGAATCAAAACCTGATCTCCTGGCTGAAAGTGGCGTAACCTGGACTTCTTATCATACCAAGTCTTCATCTTCTCCTGAGCAGCTCCTAAATTCTCTCTCGCCAGCTGTAAAGCAGTGGACAGCCGTTCTTTGAACTTCATCACATACTCCAGCAGGTTGAGGTCATCTTCCTCCGACAGCCAGCATTCCTTGAGTAGCTTAAGGGGTCCTCTCACTTCATGGCCAAACAGTAGTTCAAAAGGTGAGAAGCCCAGTGATTCATTTGGAGATTCTCTTGCGGCAAACACAAAGAATGGAAGACCTTTATCCCAGTCTTTCTGATGTTCCAAACAGTATTTCTTGAGCATCGATTTGAGTGTTTGATGATATCTCTCCAACGCTCCTTGGGTCTGGGGATGGTAAGCTGAAGACGTGATCTGGGTGATGCCCAACTCTTTCAGAGACTGCTTGAAAACGTTTGACATGAAATTTCTTCCCCGGTCTGACTGTACCTCCTTCGGCAGACCAAACTTTGTGAAGAATCCTAGCATTTCCTTAACCACGTTCTTCGCTGAGATATTTCTAAGTGGAATGGCTTCAGGATAACGAGTAGCCATATCAATCAGGGTCAACACATAAGAAAATCCTGAAGAAGTCTTAGGAAGAGGGCCCACAATATCCACCAACACACGGGTGAAAGGCGCCTCAAAAGGAGGAATGGGAACTAGAGGTGCAACCTTTTCGGTCTGATTACACTTCCCCACAACTTGACAGGTGTGACAAGACTTACAATACCAGGAAACATCCCTGAAGATACCTGGCCAGTAGAAGTGTTTCAAAATGCGTGCCACAGTCTTCCTCACTCCAAGGTGTCCTGCCAAACTGGAATCATGAGCCACTCTAATGATATCCTGCCTACAAACACGAGGGATGACAACTTGATGTACAACCCCCCATTCACAGTCGGCTGATGCTGTTGGGGGTCTCCACTTCCTCATAAGTACTCCTGACTTTACATAATAACAAGTAGAAGCACCGGCTGACTCTTCTTCACTGTAAGCAGAGTTAGCTAGACCTTTCAACTCAGGGTCAGCAACCTGCAACTCAACCAACTCTTGACGAGACAAATTATCAACACTACGGGGTACTGCCTCATCTGGTGAGTGGTCCAAATTAGCAAGAAAAGTGTCAGCTAGGATAACATCATCATCATCATTATCCTCTAAATCACCAGTAACTTTAGACTTAGCCCTAGTGACAGCACATGCAGGGAACACATCAGGGACATCACAATCCTGGGACGCAGCCACTGGCTCAGACAACTGAGGAGCTGGACACACTTGACTTCCACCAATATCATTTCCAAGTAAGAAAGTTACACCTGACATTGGGAGTGTCTCAACCAACCCAACCATAACGGAACCATTAACAAAACCAGACTCTAAATTCACTCTGCACAGAGGGACAGAGAAGTAATTATTCCCTACACCTTGTAAGATTACAGTTTCATCAGAGGAATTAACATTAGAGCCTAGAACACTGGTCAGCATAAGGGATTGGCAAGCACCTGTATCACGATATATTTTAACTGATTTCCTGTCATTACTGTCCAGAGGACTGACAAAACCATCAGACAGGAAATTAGCACATGAACTCTTGAGAGTGTCACCCACGTTACTGCTCAAAAGAGGAGCTCCATCATGAGAATTTAAGTTACCCCTCAAAGCAGGTTCAGTTAACTCAGTTAAAGAATTCTGGGAACTCTCAAGAGTGGACACTAGACCAATTGACTGAATATTTAAAGACTCCTTTTTGTTCACATCACGGTGTCCCCTGGAACATTTCTCCGTAGTATGACCAAGCTTACTACAATAAGTACATTTACTTTTCCGAAATCTAGAGTTGAAGCTGGTATTTACTTCCTGAGAAACATCATCTTTATTCTCTTTCCTGTTACCTGTACTCTGAGCAGAGGCAACGTACTCTCAGCTTTCCCTTTTTCTCTAGAATATCTCTTGTGAGTAAGAACATACTCATCAGCTAAAACTGCAGCATCAGACAAATTATCTATTCTTTTCTCATCAAGATATAGGCTTACATCTTTACTAATACACCTTTTGAAGTCCTCCAGCAAAATCATCTGCTTAAATTTGTCATAATCAGAATCCACATTCTTAGAATTTAACCACTGCTCTAACAGATCTTCTTTGATTTTTGCATACTCAACATGGGATTGCTTATCTTGCTTATAAGTTGTCCTAAATTTTACTCTATAGGCTTCAGGAACAAGCTCATAGGCCTTAAGAATCAAGCTCTTAACTACATCATAATTATCAGATTGATCCTGAGGCAAAGATGCATAAGTTACTTGAGCTTTACCGGTGAGAACAGTTTGAAGGAGTACTGGCCAATACTCCTTGGGCCAACTAAAACCTGTAGCTACCCTCTCAAACAACTGAAAATACTTGGTTAAATCAGATTCATTAAAAGGAGGGACAAGTTTAACATTTTTAGCCACATCAAAATCATCAGAGCTAGATGATCCAGTTCCACCTTGTTTCATGCGATACTCATGGTCTGTCTGAATCCTAGCAAGTTCAACTTGTGCGTGAAACTCAGCCTCCTTAACATCAGCCTCCTTAGCACG
>NC_136968.1:10240088-10252588 GCF_032717465.1 Coenobita brevimanus | reverse complement strand
TATCATACTCTCTGTTTAAAACATTCATACATTAGTTTCCATACAAGTATTACACATTCAGGCTCTTCTTAGCTCTAGACGCATTACAGTATTTAATCGTGAGTCTAAACTCACACACTCTCCATCCAGAGGTAGCAATATTTCCATTACCATGCATGTCTGTCTGTTGTCTGCCATTACAACACAAGGTTTTGGTATGTGCCCACGGCTACACAAAATATATCGGTGGCGTTGTGCTGCTGGGAGGGTGTAAAATGAGTACAGTCAACGTGTGATTCTGCAGGGAGTCTGGTAATAAACTTCACCGACTTATTCAGACTCCTGCCAAGCTAGCAGCCAGATTTACATTCCTGCCAAGCAAGCAGCCAAAGTCGCGATTATTGTGACTGTACTGACTGACCACTGAACACACTTTCACCTCCCAGCAGTCTGAATGAGATCCTGTTTTCAGCCAACAGAAACATTAAGTAATAAAATGAACAGTGCAGTTTTATAGGTAAAGTAAGGAGTGTTTTAGGCACTGTGTCATCATACAGGCTTATTCAGTATAACAGCCAAAGATAGGCTGGAGTTGCGGTAGCATAAAGGTTGAGTGCTGCTGGAGCTTCCAAGTAAACGTAATCAACATTGGTGCACCAGGACCTGGATTGTAAAACCCAACCACCGCACTTTAGGCAAAATACACCTGGATTCTTAAGCCACCCCACATTATCTATTAGGTTTACGTAAGGCCATTGATAAGGCTGCAATCTCGTCGTAGTGATGCGATATGATAAGGAAGTCAGTATCAGGTCTTGTTACCTGTTAAAAGAGAAAGGGCAGGATTATGAGAGAGAGAGAGAGAGAGGGAGGGAGGCCCCCCCCTCTCTCTCTCTATCAAATAGCCTGTAAAAAGGAGTCTTGTTATGCTCACAATATCACAGGTGGATGATATGAGGCTACCGTCACTGTAGATGGACGCCCAGGGAGACAAGGACCACTCTATCCTTCCCTGGGTCTATTATGTTGTATTGTAGCAACTTGTAAAGACACCATGAATGCAACGGTCTGTCTGTCTGTCTGTTTGTCTGTCTGTCTGTCTGTCTGTCTCTCTCTCTCTCTCTCTCTCTCTCTCTCTCACACACACACACACACACACACACACACACACACACACACACACACACACACACACACACACACACATACACACACACATACACACACACACACGCACACACACATACACACACACACACACGCACACACACATACATACACACACACACACACACACACACACACACACACACACACACACCAATTCCTGCCGTTTCTCATTTAATGGGTAACAAGACCTGATACTGACTTTATCATATCGCATCACTACGACGAGATTGCAGCCTTATCATTGGCCTTACGTAAATCTACTGGATGACGTGGGGTGGCTTCAGAATCAGGGTGTATTTTCCCTAAAGCGCGGTGGTTGGGTTTTACAATCCAGGTGCTGGTGTGACTCTCGATTCTTGTACTAGGAGTTAAAGATGAATACAGGGAGTTGATCTTGATTTATTATCTTCAGAGAAAATCTTAAGTTTAACAGTGTATGTATTACAGACTGAATACACTAAGTAAGTCTAGTTGGACCCCTCTTCTTGTTCACTCTCTCAACTACCTGTCGGTTCTATAGCTAACCTCCTTCTGAGCTCTGCTTCCTAAATTCTGGTGTAGCAGGGGCCGTGTCACGTGTGTTACACTGTTGTTGGAATGTTCTAGAAGCCTGTGTATGAGTATGTGTCTATGTGTGTGTATGGTCACTAGGCGCTGTTGTGTGCCTATAAAGCATTCCTTGAGTTAGAGTGTGTAAGTATGTTTAGTATTGCTCGATTCTGGCAGACACAACACCTTATCATCTGACTTCCTGCTTCTATCTGTCTGTCTATCTATCTCTTTATCTATCTATCTATTATGATTTGTAATTATAATATGGAGTCCTGACATTGCTCAGCCACGCCGCTGAAGGTCCTCTGACAGCAATCATCATTGACATATGCTAATCTATTAGTACATAATATTGATTATATTATTGTACACATACAATATTCATAGTAAATTGCAATGATCTAGTAATATTACATTTTAAACAAGTTGTATACATATTTGAATAAATGCACTAAAGGTAAACTATTTAACTGTAATACAGTATGTACATGGGTTATTGTAGTGAAATGCATACATGCAAGAAAAAAAAAAAAAGTTTAAAATTAAGGTTATGGTAAGAGTTATTAATATTTCATTTAATTATAATGCTACTGGTATGCCATACTTCTCTATCATGGGTCATTCTTCTTTGTATTATATATATATATATATATATATATATATATATATATATATATATATATATATATATATATATATATATATATATATATATATATATATATATATATATATATATATATATATATATATATATATATAATTAAGACTATATACAAAATATGTACACTTCATTCAGGGGGGTTAACTTGGATGATAACTCGACCCCCACTAAATACTGACTCCAAATTTGCAATTCTTGCATGCATTCTGTGCATTGCGAACAGCAGTACTGCAAATACAATGCAGAAGATTATAAAGACAGTAGGTGCTGGGCTATACACATAATATGGGTTGAACATACTCAAACTCAAATCTTCCCAGGGCTTCATTGTTTCATTGATCAGTTGCATAGTTTCAAACTTAGGTGAAGTCAACTTAATACTTGTGCTCATGTTTAAGTCCACATCAGGCAGTGGGTGGAAATGTTTGTGTGTATGATTAAGAATGGCATAGTGATTGATGGTGGATAAAGTGGACATGGATGGTGTAAATACCGCACAGTAGTCTGGTGATATGTATAATCCTGAGGCTGAAGTATGAGATGGTGGTATATCTGGATAGACTATGTAAACTGATGTGTTATGAGTGAAGTAAAAAAACTGTGAGTGTCCGATGCATTGATGGTGTACAAGCTTATCTGGAGCAAAAGTGAAGTTGCAATGATTATGAATATTGTTATTTCTGATGATAGCCATTTCACAAGGGACTGTATCAGTAGGATGAAACGTGAAAATGTACGCAGGACAAAGATGAACAGCATGGAAGGATGTGCGGCACTTTCGTTCAATCGTTGATTCACTTGCGAAAGTGACAGTGTTCCGTCTCTTGGAGACCATGATGAGTTCGGTGTCTGTGTTGATGTTGATGATGACCAAAGTGTTGTTATATTTAGAGGGGAAGGGGTGTATTTGGTATACTGTGAACAGGTCTTCAGTTATGAATGGTACATGAACTACTACTGATGTTGGTGTTAGTGTTGCTTCTAAAAATGGATAATATTGCATGAATTCCTTACTTCGGAACAAAGGCTTCAATTTATGTTTATGTATGCCTTGACTAATTATCTGACGTAGCTCATGAACTGGGAGTAAGTCAATTGTGATCTTGCCATAACCAGCATTCGAAATTCCTTGCATAAGTGCCCTGTAACGAACTCTAGTGTTGTCTAATTGTAGTAGAATTGTGTCAATATGTTCTGTGATGATGGAGAAGTGTTGGAAAAGTGTTATGTTACTTTTAATATCATTTATTTTATCTACACTTTCGAAAGCTATGTTTTCTGCCTTTTTCAGATTTTTCACAATTATCTTCATTGTTGAGTTATGTCCTGTGATGAATTTATCTTGGTATGTTAGTACCTGAGCTATTTTATTAAATTTGTTGTTTATTTCTTTAAGGTCATCCTCTGTAGCCAATCCAAAGATGTTCCCAAGAACTGCTCCACCCAGGTCGAACAAACCGCGCTTTTGGTGAGTACGTGTGATGTTGTTCCTGTCGCTCAATACCTCCGTTCCATAAGATGGGAGATCTTGGATCATGATAAGCATAGTTGACTTTGCCTGTTCTATTTTCCATTTCGCTAACTTTACTATTTCATTCACTTCCTTTGTGTTATGTGCTTGTGAAACATAGCCTCTTATCACGAAGTCCAGGGTTCGCATAGGTTTCGCGAGATTTTGTAGATAAGAAGGTATTTTATACAAGTAATCCAGACTTGTTTCAGTAATCATGATGTCATTTACGATTGAAGTCGTGGCTGTTGGAGCTTTGAGGCATCCTTGTCGTACTATGTGTTGGAGGTTTAAGTGTGCATATCCTCTTGCTATGTAGAGGAGAATCCATAGCATAAGTCCCTTCATCGCTACCTACCGAAAAAAATATATATATATCAGTTTCCTAATATGGTCATGCTGTGGTCGATGATAGTGATGATGTGCGTTACGGTTGATTGTTATTTCATTTATAGAAGGAGTTTAAATAGATATGTAATTCTCGTAAATGATGTACTGTAGATTTTATTGGAACAGTTGCACCTATGTTTGATTGTTTGGTATATGACCTTAATTTCTTTTTGTAATCATTGTTGTTTTCTTGCTTGGTTTCTTGAGTTACGTTCGCCTGTTCGGTTGTATCCGATGCTGAATAATTATTGGATAGTTCCCTTGAAACTCGTTTTAAATGGTCAATATGAACTTGTTTCACTTCGCCACTTGACAGTGACTTAATTAAAACTTTGTTTGCTTTTATGTTAATTACTCTATATGGGCCCTCAAATTTTGGGGATATTTTATTGTCTCTCGTATGAATGATACCATAAACAATGTCTCCTAAGCTGATAGGTGAATCTCTTGCCTTCTTGTTATATGCCTCCGTGATTTCTTCCTTGGGCATCGTTAATTGTTTTTTGACTCATTTGTGTATGTCCTGGAATTCACGTAAACGGAGTTTAGAGTAATCATTATAATTGTATATGGGCAGACTGTCACCTTCTAGGAGCTCATATGGTAGTTTTTTATATGTCCCATATATAATGAAATGTGGTGTGTCACCTATGGATTTATTTATAGATCCATTAATTGAGGCTTCTACTCTGGGAATCCAATCATCCCAGCTTGCATAATTTTCACTGAGAATGTGTCGTAGCACATCTAATACTTTTTTGTTTTGTCTCTCTACTAACCCATTAGATACTGGGTGATAGGCTAAAACGTTAACCGTTTTGATGTTGTGTTGTTTACATATTTCTTGTAAGATATCAGAATTAAATTCTCCTCCATTATCACTTATTAGTACCTTTGGGGTAGTAAAGCGACATATAATATTATCTGTTATTGCCTTTGCTACTGTCTCTGCTGTTTTATCTTTAATTGGGGCTAAAATAAAATAACGGGAAAAATGATCCGTTGCTACGAATAGGTATTGGTTATTATTGTATGATATTGGCATCTTGAGTAAATCAACAGGAACAACCTCCCATGGTTGATGTGGTACAGGGTAATTACCCATCGGTGCTGGTGTGATTGGGCATCCTTTGTGTTTTGCACATGATTCGCATCTGTCTATATGATTGTTTATATCTTTTCGTAATGAAGCCCAGTAATATAACAGCTGGGCCTGTTTGAATGTCTTATCCTTTCCAGGATGTCCTGCATGTGGGCTATTGTGTATCGTTCGTAATACTTGGGGTATCATGTCATTAGGTACTACCAACTGGTTAGTATTTCTTTGGCATTTGGGTTGTTTCTGGTTGATCTTGTATAATGTATTATTGACCATTGTGAATTGTTCGGGTGGTACATGCAGGTTGGGTAATTGTATGTCATCTCCACTTTCTAACTTGTATATAACTTTAGATCATATTGGGTCAAGTCTTTGTGCTTTTGCGATATCATCGTGGTTTGGGATATTTCCTTTGAGATCTAATGCCGCGACATGAATTATGTTCGGTTTCCTAGATAATGCATCAGCTACTATGTTCATTTTACCTTGTATATAATGAATTGGCACATTGTAGTTCTCAACTGTACATTTCCATCTTCCTCTCCTCCCAGAAAGGACTTTTTCTTTAAACATACCCACTAGTGGTTTATGATCGGTGAATAAGTGGATTTCGTAACCATATACCAAATCTCGAAACTTTTGTAATGCAAAAACCACTGCAAGTGCCTCTAAGTCTGTAGTGCAATAATTTTTCTCTGCACCTTTTGTTTGTCTGTTGTCAAATGCAATTGGTTGTTTCTTTCCTCTTTTATCTTCCTGCATCAGTACAGCCCCTAATCCTTTAACTGATGCGTCTGTGCAAATAAGAAATGATTCTGTGTAATCCGGATATGCTAAACAAGGTGCATTTGTTAGTTTAATTTGTAGATTGTTAAATTCCCTTTTTTGTTCTTCTTCCCATTGGAATATAGCATCTTTTTTGAGCAGTTGGAATAGAGGAAAGGCTATATGAGAGAATTGTGGTACGAATAACCTATAGTACCCAGCTAGACCTAAAAATTGTCTAACTTCGTCAGTCGTAGTGGGTTCAGGAAAATCTCTCACTGCCTGTATTTTGTCATCAGTGGTCTGAATACCATTAGAACTTAATCTGTGGCCTATGAAATTTATTTCCTTAAAGCAAAATTTGCATTTAGAAAGCTTAGTTTTTAAACCAGCATCACTAAGCTTTTGTAAGAGTAAGTCTAATTTCTTGAGATGATCCGTAATATTTTTCGTTGCAATTATAATATCGTCAAGATAAACAAATATTCCCTGTCCTAAAATTCCGGACAATACGTAATTCATAAGCTGGAATGTGCCTGGGGCTGTCCTCAGTCCCATCGGCATCCTTGTATATTGGTAGTGGCCTCTATTTGTGGAAAAGGCAGTGTATTTACGTGACTCCTCTTCAACCGGTATTTGATAATAGCCATTTAGTAGATCGATTGTTGAGAATTATTTTCCCGTCCAATATTCTGCAGAACGTCGCTTAGCAATGGCATGGGAAATTGGTCTGGGATTGTGTGATTGTTTAGTTTACGATAATCTGCTACCGCACGCATTTCTCCATTTCGTTTGGGCATGAAGAATAATGGGGCATTTCACGGGGAGACTGAAGGTTCAATAATTCCAAGTTTTAACATTTCATTGACATATTGATTTGCAAGTGTACGTTGGGAGTGTGGGATGCGGTAGGCTGGTACGAAAATTGGTGGTGTTTCTGGGTGCACATTAATCTTGTGATTAATCAGGTTAGTACACCCTAATTTTTCTCCGGGTAATGCTACGGTGTCCCTGTGTGTTTCCAGCAGGGTTAACAAATCATTTTCTTCATCAAATTCACCTGAGTGAATTAAATTTTCTTTTATGCTTTCTCTATCCGTAGATTTTATCTCACTTGTAACTCCAGCTATAACTATTTCCTTCACAGGGGCAGGACATTTTTCAATATTAACTATGCAAGTCCCCTTTTTCAACCGAACTTCCCCATTCATGTGATTAATTATGAATATCTGAGTTTGCCCTTCGTCGTTCATCTAACATAATGCGTTTTCTACTGACAATCCCTTTACTCTACATAATTCTTCTAAGACAAGAACAGTACTATTCCGTGATTTGCCCTTTATGGTAACTTTCATATAGGAATTAGGTGGTATAACTAAATCATTGGTGAGATGGGCGAGAAAAACTGATAAATCAGTACTGTTATCTGGGCCTCTAATTCTGGAGGCTGGAGCTGGTGGTGGGAGTGGATCTATACACTCATCTGTTTGTGTATGTTTGTTTAACCCGCCCCGTCCCGACCACTTTTTGACCACTGGTACCCCCCAATCCCGACCATTTTTCGACCCTTTTTTTTTTTTTGCTAAAACTTTCGCTTTTGGTGAGAAACATCGAAAATTCATAGAGAAATCGCTCACCTGAGGTTTAAAATACTCATTACAGGTAGGAGAGCCTCCTTACCTTACTGGGTTTTCTATCAGGCTGGCACCAAAGAAAACGAGTTCTATGGGAGGATAACTATTTCACACCACTCATAAACGGTATTTATTTATTTACTGTTACGAATTTATATGTAGTACAAGAGTATATTGCTTTTCAAGCAGTAATATAGGCATTATAAGCATTGTTTCACTCACTAATACCTGACCTTTTTTTGCCACATTACCTGATCATCATTTCTAACTGTTTCTTCCTCTAATGCTATGTAAAGTTTGTCCTCCACATTGTCATTGATTGGGGAATCACTCTGGCCATGAATTTCGTACTGTGGCATGACATGGCTATACTGGCCAGGTCACTGATAACAGGTGAATTGCTGAGAAAAGGGCATGCAGGGGGGGGGAGGAGGTCATGCTGGGTAAGGCATTGTCTCTGCCTGGCATCTTGTTGAGGAAGGTGTCCCGTGTATACATACCAAAAATGACTCGCGAAAATTGAAAATTGTGGAAATTATGAACCTTGCAATTGCAGGACGTTGAAGTATGTCCTCGGGATTAGCTGTGACAAAACGTGAGGACGTGGAAGTACATCCTCGGGACGGCGCGGGTTAAGCTTTTAATATTACCAATTCTTTTTGGTTCTCTTTTACTAATCGGTGAGGGCTCTGATGGTATTTCCTCTATGAATTCATTGTCAAAGTCTATTCCATTCATTTGTGGGAGTAAAGTTATGTTCTCTGCTCTCATGCATCTTAACCCGCCCCATCCCGACGTTTTCTGGGCAGTGGTACGCCCCAGTCTCGACATTTTTGGACCTTTTTTTTTTGGCTCAAACATCCGCTTTTGGTGAGAAACATCGAAAATTCATAGAGAAATCACTCACATGAGGTTTAAAATACTCAATTTAGGTACGAGTACTTCCTTATCTGACTGGGTTTTCTTAACAGGCTGGCACCAAAGAAAACGAGTTCTATGGGAGGGTAACTATTTTATCCACTCATAAACAGTATTTATTTATTTACCTGGTACGAATTTATATGTAGTACAAGAGTATATTGGTTTTCAAACAGTAATATAGGCATTATAAGCATTGTCTCACTCACTAACTCATCACCATTCATGACCTTTTTTTTCCCACATTACCTGATCATCATTTCTGACTGTTTCTTCCTCTAATGCTATGTAAACTTTGTCCTCCACATTGTCATCGATTGGGGGAATCACTCTGGCCCTGAATGTCTTTATTGGCCAGGTCACTGGTAACAAGTGAATTGCCGAGACAATGGCGTGCAGGAGGGGGGGAGAGGTTATGCGGTGTAAGGCATTGTCCCTGCATGGCATCTTGTAGAGGAATAGAGGAAGGTGTCCCATGTATACGTGCCAAAAATCACTCACGAAATCACTCGCGAAAATTGAAAATTGTGCAAATTAGGAACCTTGCAATGTTGCCGCGTTAATTCACGTCACCGGGACATGAGTGCACATTATGTGCGGACGTTAATTCACGTCGCCGGGACGGCGCGGGTTAAGCCCAGTAACATATGAGCTTTAACCCGCCCCATCCCGACCACTTCTCCATCACTGACTCCCCCGAATCCCGAAGATTTTTGGAAAAAAAAATTTTTGGCTCAAACCTCCACTTTTGGTGAGAAACATCGAAAAATCATAGAGAAATCTCTCACCTGAGGTTTAAAGTACCCAGAACAGGTAGCAGTACCTCCTCACTTTACTGTGTTTTCTATTAGGCTGGTTCCAAAGAAAACGAGTTCTATGGGAGTGTAACCATTCCAACCACTCATAAACGGTATTTTTTTATTCATTTGGTTGAATTTATATGTAGTACGAGAGAATATTGGTTTTCAAACAGTAATATAGGCAATATAAGCATTGTTTCACTCATGAAACACATCAACATACCTGACCTATTTTGGCGACATTACCTGATTATCATTTCTGACTGTTTCTTCCTCTAATGCTATGTAAAGTTTGTCCTCCACATTGTCATCGATTGGGGAATCACTTTGGCCCTGAATTTCGTACCATGGCATGACATAGCTTTACTGGCCAGGTCACTGGTAACAGATGAATTGCTGAGACAATGGTGTGCTGGGGGGGGGGAGAGGTCATGCTGGGTAAGGCATTGTCCCTGCCTGGCATCTTGTAGAGGAAGGTGTCCCGTGTATACGTACCAAAAATCACTCGTGAAAATTGAAAATTGTGCAAATTAGGGACCTTGCAATTGATTCGCGTTTATGAACGTCTACGGGACTGGCAGTGACAAAACGTGTGGACGTTAATTCACGTCGACGGGACCCGCGGGTTAATTGCTAAGTTTTCAACAATATAGAACCTTTTACTGTAATTTTTTGTCCATCTACCGTATATAAATCTAAATCAGCTTCTTCCAGAAAAGTTACTTTCTTCTTATTTTTAAGAATTCTATTTATTTCTTCATGTGTTATTAAGTTCACTGGATAGCCTGTGTCTAAAAATAAGGAAACGTTTTGATCCTCACATACAGCTGGTATCAAGATACACTCATTTCCCAACATGCCTCCTATGTGAATTTTAGACTTGCTTTTCTTTACGTTTGTTCATTTTTTGTCATGACTTGGTCTTCCCCCGATTTGAACATAGACACAATTTTTTCTACTGTTTTGCAGTTACTGGTCCAGTGCCCTTGGCATCTATGATGCCTACAGTAAGGACCAAATCCTTGTGTCTTTTGTCTATCCTCTTTTGTTTTGATAAAGCATTCATTCCTTGTGTGTCCTGGTTTTGCACAATAATGACATAGAATGGACCTATCTCTTGACTGTGACCTACGAGGTGACTTCCCATATGTAGTGTTGTTTGTGGCGCGAGATCTGCTTGAGCTGCGCGTAAACTTATGAAACTGCCTGTAGCCTGGTGTTTGTGATCGAACCCTCGTCACGTTAAGTTGTTTGCTCTGCCTGCTTTCGGGTCGCGATCGATTTTGTTCTCTGTTTGGGGTCGGTGTAGATGTTTTCACAGCTGATAATGTCTCAGGGACTCTCATTCTACTAGAATGTGCGGGTGTGTCAACCATACCTGCTTTGCTGCACTGCATCTCTACCTTGTTCATTAAGTCTAGTAAGCACATGCCTGGGGTGTACGTGATCGTCTTGGGGATCTTAAGGATCCTATCAGGTAATTTACACAAGGCAGCTACCTAACCAATGATGTCCACGACAAGGTCTGGGGACATCTTTCCATCATCTGTTATCCAATTTGAGTTTTCCAAAGTAACTAACAATGTTCTTTTGATTGTGGAGACATCAGCAGTTATTTCACTGAGCACATGGTTTGTAGTGTGCTCCCTTACAAGATCTACAATATTAGATAATTCCGGAATTATACCTGGCAGGAAGTTTATATCTCCAGAAAATTTCTTCAAAAATTCAGTTTTAAATTCATCGAATGTCCTAGCCTTGAGGAGCTTATCTGATCACAGTAAATTGCTTGCTGGACATCTTTCCTGGCTTATGCAAGATGAAAAAATGGCAATTTTCTCTTGTTCATCGAGGATGTGTCGCTTGATAAACATTTGTTCGCACTGACTGACCAATGGAATGACGTCAATACGATCTTTTTCTGTGCCAGAGAATTTTGGGGCAGTTTTATCTTCATGATAAACATAAACATGAGGTGGGGAAGTTTGATCCGCGGTATTTGTTTTGTTATTCATTTTCACTGTTTCCTCAGTTAATTAACGGCTGAAGAGTCACACTATCGTGACCATGAAATAGGATACAAAAACCCACACTGGCAGACGAAAAAAGATGTATTCCACATTGGAATACATCTTTTTTCATCTGCCAGTGTGGGTTATTGTATCTGTTAATTTAACTTGGACTTGTTTATCATTGTGTGAGGGAATGGTGGAATAGGTTCAGCCAGAACGGTGAACCCTGTTAAGTATATTGGCATACGTGTGCAAGTCAGTGACAAAGTCCTCGCTTTCTGCGTCAGATGGGGTTTCCCACTCATCATGTAGAACTGATGTATTTGTTTCTTGATCTTTAGTTTGTGTTGAGTTTTGTATAATGGGTGTGTTGCCTTGGTGCTCTCCTAATTGTGAATCTGTTGTTGGAGCTAATTGTGTTTCATCCGGTATTAACATGGGTGGTGGCGAAAATATCCCTGTCATTAAGGTCTGGTGTTATGAAATACGCCTTTAGTTTATGTCCTAACTAAATAGATGAGTAAATGAGTTGTATTAAATTATAGATAGTGAGTGTATAAGTGTATATATAGAAATAAGTAAAGGAGTTGAATATACCTAATTTTAGCACTGAGAAGAAATGAGTAAGTATAATTTCACCCACTTGATACAGATCGGAGAGGCGTGTTGATGCATTTGTTGATCTCGGAAGAAAAATGCAGGGTTGATTGAAGATCGCTTGATAATTCTAGGGCTGTGTTGATGGACGATAATACTCAGGAAATTCCATGGCCTGGTGCTTGTGGTGGTTAACAGCTGACACAGGCAAACCTCAGCATAGAACGTCGAATTTCCAACTCAATACTGTGGAGATAAATGAGTATGAGTAGGAGCTATGTGAATAATGAGTAATGAGTAGTGGGTGAGAAATTGCCTGGTGTCAGTCACACGTTGCTTGGTGTGGCCTTTTGTCAGCAAATTCGCGTGGTGATGTCATCTCAGCAGATACACATGGTGACGTCAGCTTC